>NW_027186546.1:7569620-7621185 GCF_028583685.1 Petaurus breviceps papuanus | reverse complement strand
ATCCATCCATCCATCCATCCATCCATCCATCCATCCATCCATCCATCTATCTATCTATCTATCTATCTATCTATCTATCTATCTATCTATCTATCTACCATTTATTACCTATCTACAATCTGTCTATATGTGAATCTACCATCTATTTATCATCTACCTATTGTAACGGTAATGAAATGTAAAGATCCCTTTGTATTGGAAAGCTAAGAGATACTTAGCACCTAGTTCAAATTAAGCCTCTGTTAAAGAAACAGAAGGCATGAACTCCTGTTGCTGATGTAACAGGAAGGGGCTGAAAAGGGAAGAGCAATACTGTACATAAGGAAAAGCCCCAGAGAGGGTGTAGCAGCAAGCACCCCAGCATACCCAGAGTGGCTTCCAACACAGGTTCTTAGATCTCCTTTTCTAAAGGAAAGCAACTCAAAATGGGTTAACAATCTTGCTTTAATCAAACATGTCATTTACCTAGTTCAGGGGAAAAAGGTCAGCACCCCAAACTTCAGAGAATACAGAGGTTACAAGCAGAAGTTACAAGACAGAGAAACATTTCAGCAGACAGGCTTCCAGCTGTCTGACCTTTACATCCATACATCCATAGTCACAGTTACCATAGAGGGAAGCATCAACATCTGGGTTTTCAAAGCCGCGGTCCTCAGCAGCTGCTCAGAGTCTCATCTGGTCAAATCACACAACCCTTCTCAAAGTGAGCCCCAAAGCAAAACCTCACATCAAGGTGTATATATATATAGCTTTCTCCTGGCTCAGAGAATGTCACAACCCTCTTGACCCACTGCCCAATCACAGAGTAACAAGGTGTAGGCATTCCTGAAAACCAAGCCTCCCACCATGGGCTCCATGTAACCACATTCAGCCCATGGGGCTGAGTATATTTTCAAATAAAGGAAGATTCTCAGAGTCACTTAAGCCTATAAAAAGGCCTAGGGGCAGGGAAGATCTTAAATTCCCATCCCATAACAGAGGGAGAGTCAGAAGTCCTTGGGATTAAGCTTCATAGAAGCAGAAGCAGCTGCTGCCCAGAAGGCTGAAGAGGAAAGGCCTAGGCTGGAGGGAATCATTTTGATTCTGGGAACCTGGGTGAAGTGATTTTGATTCTGGGAACCAGCTAGAGATTCTGCTGGGGAGCTACCAAAATTTGTAGCTGAGTAGTAAGTAAGGGAGTAGTGATCAACAAAGTGATATTCAAAGGAAATGGAGACCAGGGTCAAAAGGAGTGGGATGAAGTTACCAGTGGTCCTGCAGCTTCAGCATTTGTGAATTGCTTCTCCTCACATACACCCTAGCAACAGATGCCCCCTACATGTGTGTCTCTCCATCAGTGACTTAATACATTTCCATTTTCCCCACTAATGCTGGATGTATTTGTGGGAGAATAGAACCCAGGTTTGTGGTGGAGATATTATATTACAATTTGTCTTACTATGATATTTCAGTAAATGCCTTTGCTTTGAGATAATGGCATCTGCTGACTAATTCTTGGGGGGAGGGTTATTTTTTTTTATTTTTTGTTCTCAACATTCATTTCTACAAGATTTTAATTTATAAATTTTCTCCCTATCTTTCCCCTAACCCCCCACCCCAAAATAGCTATCCTACTGAATACCCTTTCCCCCAATCTGCTCTCTCTTATATCCTCCCCCATCCCCCTCTGACTTTATAGTAGGGCAAGATAGATTTCTATACTCTAGTGCCTATATATATATATATATATAATATATATATATTACGTTTGATTTTAAAACTTTGATTTCCAGATTCTTTCCCTTCTTCCCTCATCACCCATCATCTACTGGGTGGAAAAGCAATTCAATATAGATTATACATGTGTAGTTATGTGAAACATTTCCATAGTAGATATATTGTGAAAGAATGATTAGATTTCCCTCCATCCTATCCAACCCCCCACTTATTCTATTTTCAAAAGTGTGTACTTCTAACTATCCCTTTTCAAAAGTATGTACTTCTAACTACTCTAACCCCCAATCTGCCTTCCCTTCTATCATCCCCACTTTTATCCCCTTCCTCCCTACTCTCCTGTAGGGCAAAATACCCAATTTAGTGTGTATGTCATTCCTTCCATAAGCCAAATTCAGTGAGAATAGGATTGACCCATTCCCTTTTGCCTTCCTGTTCTTCCCCTCCATTGTAACCATTTTCTCTTGCCTCTTTTGTATGAGGTAGTTTACCCTATTTTATCTCTCCCTATCTCCTCTCATTAAATTCTTCTCTCACCTCTTAATTTTATTTTTAAGATATCATTCCTTCCTATTCAACTGATACTGTGCCCTCTGTCTATGTATACATGTACAGATATATGCATATACTCACATATGAATTTATATGTACATATATTCTCCTATATAAACATGTATGTATGTATACATATATATTCCCTTCAACTATCTTCATACTGAGCAGTCTCATGAGTTACAATTATAGTTTTAACATGTAAGAATGTAAATAGTTCAATTTTAATAAGTTCCTTATGATTTCTTTTCCCTGTTTACCTTCTCATGCTTCTCTTGCTTCTCGTATCTGAATGTCAAATTTTCTATTCAGCTCTGTTTTTTTTTTCATGAAGAATGCTAGAAAGTTCTCTATTTCATTGAATAACCATATTTTCCCCTGAAACATGATACTCAGTTTTTCTGGGTAGGTGATTCTTGGTTTTAATTCTAGCTCCTTTGACCTCCAGAATATTATATTCCAAGCCCTTCAATCCCTTAATGTAGAAGCTGCTAGATCTTGTGTTATCCTGATTGTGTTTCCACAATACTAAAATTGTTTTTTCCTGGCTGCTTACAATATTTTCTCCTTGATCTGGGAACTCTGGAATTTGGCAATAATATTCCTAGGAGTTTTCATTAGGGGATTTTTTTCAAGATGTGTTTGGTGAATTCTTTCAATTCCTATTTTGCCCTTTGGTTCTAAAATATCAGGGCAATTTTCCTTTTAAAAATTTTAATAATTTCTTGAAAGATGGTGTCTAGGTTCTTTTTTAATCATGGCTTTCAGGTAGTCCAATAATTTTTAAATTATCTCTCCTGCATCTATTTTAGAAGTCAGTGGTTTTTCCAATGAGATATTTCACATTGCCTTCTATTTTTTTCATTTGTTTATATCTGTTTAATAGTATCTTATTTCTCATAAAATCATTAGCTTCCATTTGCTCCAATCTAATTTTGAAGGAATTATTCTCTTCAGTGAGTTTTTGAAATTCCTTTTCCATTTATCCAATTTGACTTTTTAACGCATTCTTTTCCTCATTGACTTTTTGGGCCTCTTTTACCATTTGAGTTTGTCTATTTTTTTAAGGTATTATTTTCTTTAGTCAGATTATTGACTCTTTTTTCATGATTTTCTTGCATCATTCTCATTTCTCTTCCCAGTTTTTCCTCCACTTCTCTTACTTGATTTTAAAAATCCTTCGTGAGCCCCTCTATGGCCTGTAACAAGTTTATATTTTTCTTGGAAGTTTTTGATGCAGGAGTTCTGACTTTCCATTCCAAGCTTTCATCCTTTTTGACCCCAAAAAGGATTCTATGGTGTATTTGTACTTCTTCTACTTGTTCATATTGCCAATTACTTGACTTTTGAGCTCTTTGCTACAGTAGAACTCTGCTTCCAGAGAGGAGTGCTTTGTCACAGATCACTGGGGTTTTCACACATGTCAGAGGTCTGAGGAGGGCCCCTTCTCTACAGACACCACACTGGCAAACTGGCACTTCTCACCCCAGGTCCACTACCCAAGAAAACGAACCAGATCCAAACAGGTCAAAGCAAGAGCAATTACCCTATAAATGGTCACTTGGTCCCCCTATGATCTGTAGGCCAGGGGATCCTGAGGCAGCCATGAGGCCAATGCTGCAGCCGCAGCCTCCCTGCCTCTGCCACCTCTCTTCCCTGGGGGCAGAGGCAGACAGCACCCTTCCTTTCTAACAGAGTTCTGACTGACCTTTTACTGCTTTTAGGTGTTGATGGATTGAAAAGTCTGGAAATCACCACAGCTGCTCTTGATTCATTCTCCCAGAGTCTGCTTGGATTGTGCTCTGGCCACTGCTGCCTCCCTGGTGCCAAAACCACGTGGCTCACCTGGGACTGCTCTCGGCTCCCAGAGCACTGCAATGAACCCTTCCTGCTGGCCTTCCAGGCTGCCTTCAGCAGGAGATTTGTTGCTCTCTGTAACTTTGTGGGTTCTGTAGCTCTAAAATTTATTTAGAGTCATATTGTATAGGTATTTGAGGTGGTTGTGGGGGGAGTTTACAGAATTTCCTGCTTCTACTCCACCATCTTGTCTCTGTCCTCCCAGGCTAGTCTTGAAAACCTGACTGATTCTTCATTTCTTTTTTTTTTAGAGGGCAATTAGCGTTAAGTGACTCGCCCAAGGTCACAGGCCAGTTTTTGTGTTAAGTTGTCTGAGTTGGGCTTTGAACTTAGGTCCTCCTGACTCCAAGGCCAGTGCTCTATTCACTGTACCACTTAGCCTCCCTCCCCAAGGCTGACTTATTCTTAAAAGGCAAAAACATTTGTTTGAGGCATATAGACCCATTGCATGCTTTGAGTTTGGGGCAGGTGTTTCTGTGGGAACCCAGCCCTCAAATGCAAGCTGTTTGGGAGGAAGGAAAGGTATTTTAAATGAGATGCTATATATATATTTAAAAGTGAGGTAGAATGGTAGTAAAGGGAGCACAGTAGCTGGAATGAAGAGACACATGTGTTCATAGCCCACCTGACATTTAATAGTTGGATGATCATAACCCTGGACAGACAGACCACTTACTGAGTTTCAGTTTCCCCATTTCTAAAATGGTAAATAGTAAACAATGCATAGAATTTCTGAAAGAATTGTTGTGAGGCTTAAATGAGATCATGTATGTGAAGCACTTTGTATATATGTGAATGTCAGCTATTATATTATATCTAGTGAAATTAGTCTTACTCTGATGTTCCAGGAACTTCTAAAACAGAAATTGGATTAGAGGCTTGAAGGTTTTTTCTTGAAGGTGTTGTTTTTTTAAAACCATTTTCTAATTCAAAAGGCACCAACTACATCTTGGGGCATAAATTGGCCTGTTCTTCTAAGATTGATAACAATGCATAAAAGGAACACCAGGGATTCTAGAAATCCTAAGAGATGAAACATTTCTGCTCCCCATTTATTACATGGCAGGAGGGAATTCTGCACTAAAATAGAAACTGCCAGCTTCTTAGATTGTAAAAAGACTCTTTAATGTGTCAGTGATTAAAACTTGGTCATATAACAAACCTTAAGGGAAACTTATCTTTGATCAATATACTTATATGACCAAAGGTCATAGATCAATAGTGGAAAAATGTAGGTCACTCTAGGTGAAACTAAGCTTAACCAGGAGATTGCAAGGAGACTTTGGGGGAAACCAAAAGAAATAGGACTTTACCATCTCTAAGGTCTGAAAAGTTTTTAATGTGAGAGATTGCAGGATTTAGTGGAAAGAACTCAGAACTCAATGTCAAAAGTTATCAGTTTTTGTTTATAAATTTATCAGTTATTTAAATTGCTTAGTCTTGGGCAAACCACTTGACATCCCTAAATCCTAGTTTCCTCAATTATAAAATGAGGGAGTAAAGTTAGATGATCTTTGAGGTAACTTACACTCTTAGTATTCTATACTTCTAAATGATAACACATACTGATGACATGCAGAAGGCCTGTAAGGGTCCTGCCAGTATGCATTTAAAGAACCGCATTTAGGAGATACGGTATGTGTCAGAGGTTGACACACAGAAGGGTCTGCCTCAACAGTGATTCTGAATGGCTTGTCCAGAATTTTGACAATTCTGTAAAGTAGGTAACATTTATTTTTGTTTAAAAGATTCTGGATTTCCCTTCCTACATTTTTAGGCTGGTTTTTCCTAAAGATGCCTGCCCCAAATTCAAAGTATACAGTGGGTTCACATACCTCATAGAAATATGTTTTCTTTTTAAGAGTTGGTGGGAAGATATGATCTCAAAGCAAAGACATTCACTAAAATTGTATATAAAGAAAAAATTGCAACATAGCATCTCCACCATAAATATATCCAGCATTAATGAGAAAAATGGATACATAGAAAGTTCACTAGTGGAAAGTGGTGGACTTAATTAAGGTATAGCCTAGGGGTGGAGGAGTATTTAGAACAGAGACTTTGTAATTGATTGAGATATATATTTCTTGGATATGACCAATGTGTGAACTTGTTTTACTTCATTATGTTTATTTGTTTTAAGAGAGGACAGTATTCATTCTGTCTGCAGGACAGTCTCAGGGCTTCTTAGCGAACAGCCAGGTTCCAGGACTTCTTCAACAAACAAAAGAGGTCATTCATGAGCTGATCTCAAGGCTTACCAATTTAGAAGCTTTAATGTGCTACATTTTCCCAATATGGACCTGTGAATCCCACCTTAGAGCAGCCTAGTGATCTTCTATTCCTCAGGGCTCACCATATTAGTGCCAGAATTTGTTGGGATTGGCTTTAACCCTCTTGGGCTCAGAACTCCCAGTTCAAAGAAATCACCAGTTTCAGCTTCCCCAGCAACAGAAATTATAAGCCAGTACCACCATGATACCTGGTTGACACTCGTGTTTGACATCTTCTAACTCTAATTCTGAGAACTTCTAGTTCCTTAGATGTTGTGATAGTAATGGCAATTAAAGATTCCCCTGTATTGGCTTGGTTTTCAAATTGATTGTTTTAAAACCCAGAGCTTGTTAATCCCACCTGTGGGATGGACTTGTTGATGTGAAAAGAAAGTCCTGAACTGGGAGGAGCTGGTGACGTAGATTTGGAGAGACAAGAGAGAGGCGGAAGATCTTTTTGGAAGCAGCACCTCGTGGAGAGAGAGAGACTAAGAGAATTGCTGGTGGCCGCTTTGAATTGCCCTGGACTTTTGAGACCTGCCCCCTGAGCTGCCAAGGACTGAGGAGACATGGCTGTTTTGCTGGTACTTTGTCTGTCTGTTTTGATGTTGTTTTGCCAGATTTGTCCACTGGTGAAAGACAGTCCTTTTGTTGAGTTTTTTTTTAATAATTGGGGGAAGGGGACAGCTAGGTGGTGCAGTGAATAGAGCACTGGCCCTGGAGTCAGGAGGACCTGAGTTCAAATTTGGCCTCAGACACATCACACACACACACACATTAGCTGTGTGACCTTGGGCAAGTCACTTAACCCAAATGTCCTCCAAAAAGCAAAAAAAAAATTAAAAATAATAACTGGAGGAAGGACTGGGAAGAAGAAGAGGATCAGTAATAAGGATATAAGAAAATAATTAGAGAAAGATAAGGTCATTATAAATACATATTTTTTTAATGTATAGAAGACAACAGAAAGAGGTTCAGAGGGAAATCCTGATGAGAAAGACACTGGGAAATTGAGTGGATTAGAGTCAAAAGAATGCACTATGTATATCCAATCCATCCTCCAACTAAGATGCCAAAGTGACTTTGTTTATTATATTCTTTTTTTTAATTTTTTGGTCTTTATTAATTTGTTTGTTTACTTTTAGTTTACAAGATTCAGTTCCACAATTCCTTGAGTTTCAAATTTTCTCTCCCTCCCTTCCCCTCTTCCCCCCATGGTGGCATAAAAATCAAGTATAGGATCTGCAAACACTTTCACATTAGACATTAGTCAGTTTATAAAGAAGGATTGTATCAGATGGAATGAACAATGGGAAAGAAGAAACAAAACCAAACAAGAAAAAGAAAAAGATCAGGTAGTTTGCTTCAATCTGGATTCAAACTCAGTTCTTTCTCTGCATGTAGACATCTCTCTCCATCATAAGACTTTTGGGGTTGACTTATAACCCTGCATTGCTGAGAAGAGTCCAGTCTATCAAAGTTGGTCATCATACATACATTGTGTCTGTAATTGTGTACAGATTTCTCCTGGTTCTACTCTTCTCACTCAGCATCAGTTTTTATAAGCCTCTCCAGGTACATATGAAATCCATCTACTCATTGTTTCTTATAGCACAATAGTATTCCATTACATGCATATAATACAACTTGTTCAGCCATTCCCCAATTGATGGGCACCCCCTTAATTTCCAATTCTTTGCCACCACAAAAAGAACTGCTATAAATATTTTTGTACATATGGGTCTTCCTCCCACTTCTATGATTTCTTTGGGATACAACCCTAGAGGTGGTATTGCTGGATTAAAGGGTATGAAATTATTTATAGCCCTTTGGGCATAATTCCAGATTGCTTTCCAGAATGGTTGGATCAGTTCACAACTCCACCAGCAATGCAATTAAATGCATTCCAATTTTTCCACATCCTCTCCAGCATTTGTCATTTTCCTGTTTTGTCACCTTAGCCAATCTGACTGGTGAGATGTGGTACCTCAGAGTTATTTTGATTTGCATTTCTCTAATCAATAGTGATTTAGAGCATTTGCTTATAGATATCTTTAATTTCTTCCTCTGAAAACTGCCTGTTCATATCCTTTGACCATTTATCAATTGAGGAATGACTTGTATTCTTATAGATTTGACTCAATTCTCTATATATTTTAGAAATGAGGCCTTTATCAGAGAAATAGGTTGTAACAATTCTTTCCCAATTTCCCACTTCCCCCTTAATCTTAGTTACATTGGCTTTGTTTGTACAGAAGTTTTTCAATTTAATGTATCAAAATTATCCATTTTGCATTTTATAATGCTCTTGAATTCTTGTTTGGTCATAAAGTCTTCCCCTCTCTACAATTCTATTTGCCTCCTTAACTTCTTTCTTGTTTATTTTGAGGTTGGATTTATCAAGTTCAGAGAGGGGGAGTTTAAGGGCCCCCACTAGCATAGGTTTGCTATCTATTTCTTCCTCTAATTCCTTTAACTTCCCCTTCTAAGAATTTGGACTCTATACCACTTGGTGCATATATGTTAAGTAATATATTGCTTCATTCTTGATGCTGACTTTTACCAGGATGTAGTTTCCTTCCTTATCTCTTTTAATTAGATCTATTTTTGCTTTTGCTTTACCTGAGATAAGGATTACTACCCCTGCTTTTTTTTTTTACTTTAGCTGAAGCATAATATATTCTACTCCAGCTTTTTACCTTTACCCTGCGGGTATCCCTTTGTTTCAAATGTGTTTCTTGTAGAAAGCATATTGTAGGATTATGGTTTTTAATCCATTCTGCTATCTGCCTCTGTTTTATGAGAGAGTTCATTCCATTCACATTCACAGTAATGATGACTATCTGTCTCTTCCCCTCCATCCTATTCCCTCCCCTGCTTATGTTTTTGTTTCTTCCTGCTCCTTTCACCTCCTTAAGGGTTTTCCTTTTGACCACCACCTCCCTCAGTGTTCCCTCCCTATGACCCCCCCTTCTTTACCTAACCTCCCCCCTTACTACTATTTCCCTCCCTTCTAATCCCCCCTTCTTCTCCCCTACTTACCCTCCTACTGCCTATAGGACAAAATAGATTTTTATACTTATCAGAGTATGTCATTCCCCCTTTGAACCCAAACCAATGAGAGTAAATTTCATACAGTGCTCCTCTCCCTTCCTCCTTTCTCTCTATTTAATAAGCTTTCATGTCTTTTCACATTAGAATCTTAAACTTAACTGATTATGTTGATCCCTCTTTGAACCAGAACCAGTGAGAATCATGTTGAAATGATGTTCCTCTCCCTCTTTCCTTCCCCTCTACTAGAGTGTGTTTTTATGCCTCTTCTTATGGCATAATTTACCTTTTTCTGTCTCATCTTTTCATTTTATACCATTACAGTCCCTTTGACCCCCTTAATAGGGTTTTATTTATCATCAAATTAATTCATTTATACCCACACCCTCTATCTATGTATAACCCTTTTAAAGGTCATGATAATCATATAAATTTCAATATTGACAGTTATCAGCTTCTCATATAGGGATGTAAACATTTTGCTCTTATTGCATCCCAAGTTATGTGCGTGTGTGTGGGAGTGTGTGTGTGGGAGTGTGTGTATGTGTGTTTTCCTTGTTTATCTTTTTATGTCTTTCTTGAGTCAATTGATTGGAGTCCAATTTGATTGGAGATCAAATTTTCCATTGACCTCTGGCTTTTTCATCAGGAAAGTCTGGAAGTCCTTTATTTCATTAAATGACCATCTCCTTGCCTGAAAGATTATGCTGTTTTGCCAGGTAGTTAATCCTTGGTTGCAGTCCTAGCTCTTTTTCCTTATGAAATATCAAATTCCAATCCCTCTGATCTTTCAATGTAGAAGCTGCTAGGTCCTGTGTAATCCTGACTGTAGTTCCATGATATTTGAATTGGGTTTTTTTTTGGTTGCTTGCAATATTTTCTCCTTAATCTCATAATTCTGCAATTTGGCTATTATATTTCTTAGAGTTTTCAATTTGGGATCTCTTTCAGGAGGAGACAGGTATATTCTTTTGATAACTATTTTACCTTCTGATTTTAGGACTTCATGACAATTTTCTTTGACAATTTCTTGGAGGATGGTGTCCAGGATCCTTTTTTCATCATGGCTTTCTGGTAGACCAATAATTCTTAAGTTTTCTCTCCTGGATCTGTTCTCCAGGTCAGTTGTTTTTCCAGTGAGATATTTTACACTTTCTTCCAATTTTTCAAATTTCATGTTTTGTTTGATTGACTCTAGGTGCATCATAGATTTGACTCGATTTGACTGATTCTAATTTTTAGTGAATTATTCTCTTCAGTTAGTTTTTGAAGGTCCTTTTGTAGTAAGGTATTTTCTCCAATTAGTTCACTAATTTTACTTTTTAAGTACTTTTTTTTCTTCAGTGAGACTTTTTTTCCAATTTGGTCACTGTAGATTTAAATTTATCTTCTACCTCCTTAATTTGGCTTTTAAAATCTTTCTTGAGCTCGTCAAGAATGCTTTTTGGGCTTGAGACCCTTTCATATTTCCATCTGTGGTCTCAGGTGTGGACACAGAGTCCATGGTGTTTCCTGAAAGTGATTCTTCTCATTCAGAATAATAGGATTCTATTGTCTTTGGCCTTGCCCTTGCAAGTTGCTTCTGGCCCATTGTAATTGCCTATTTCCTGTCCTTTAAAGTGTATTTCTGCTCCTGGAGTTGAAAGGGCTCTGACCCAAGCTTCTCAGGCTGGGAGCTAAGTGCCTGTTTGGTGGCTTTGTGTGTTTTAGCCTCTGGGTGTCTAGATTCAGGCCAAGGCCAGGGTTCTCACTGTTTCCCCTGAGTTACCCTGAGGCTCACAGAGTAATCTGTGGGGGAGGGGTGGTCTGGCCTCTTCAGATTTCTGCCTCTATGGCCCTGGGCTACAGCTCAGGCAGGCTTTTGCTGGTCAGGTGAGGTGGGGCTTGTTGGGACTCCTCCCACTCTTCTCTTCAGACTCCTTACTGCCTCAGTTACACCCTTTCTCTGTGACTCCTAAGACTGAGGCTATTTCTGCTATTATTTCTGCTATTTCAGGATTTTACTCTGGGTGGGACATTTATCTCTTGGTTTTCTTGGGGGAGGGGGGGAATAGGAGCAACCAGAGTTTACTTTGCCATCCTGGCCCCTGGAAAATCAGGCAGGTGATTTTTAAACTTCCAGGCTGGGGGCTGATAGCCCCAGGAGAAGCTGCTGTCTCTGCTGCTGACCCTGAGTTTTCTCTTACCCAGCTCCCATGGATCCTCCCAAGGCATGGTGAGAAGCTGGTGAGACAGCTGCGAATTGCCCTTGGGGTGGGTGAGTCTGCTGCCTGGGGCTCCTTCTCTCTCTGCTGTAGTCTGCTCTCTAGGCTGAGCTGCAGTCCACGCATGCATGCTCCACGCTCCCCTGCCCCAACCCACGTGGGTTTCCTGGGCTGGAGTCTGCCATGCTCTGTCTCCCAGTGGATTCTGACACTCCAAAATCCGTTCAGATTCACTTTTTAAAGTTTAGTGACGGGATTCACAGAGGAGATTAGAAAAGTTACTGCTTCTGTGCAGCCATCTTGGCTCCACACCCTCCCCCCCCCCCCCAGTTTATTATATTCTTTCTTTAAAAATGTAATTTTAAATTTCATGCACAGTCCTCTGTTTCTGCTCTTCTGTGTATATGCAGATGCTTGTGTCTGATGATGTTTGTAAAGTACAAAACAACCAAAAAAATTAAAATAAAATAAATCATCTCCGGTTACTAGCTTGTATATGGGCATGTATACACTAGATTGCTGTATATGTTTGCTTCTAGGTCTTCTTGTATAATCTATTTGTTTTTTAGTGTGTATGGAGGTATTTTCTATTTTTTTTCCAACTAAAAAACATTTACTTTCTTTCCCTCCCACTCGTCTCACCTCATCCCACCTGGAGGGGGGAGGGGAAAAAAACAAAACTCATAACAAATAAGCATGGTCAAGTAAAACAACTTCCCACATTAGCCATGTCCAAAAATGTATGGCTTATTCTGCATATTGAGTCCACTCTCTCTTTGTCAAGAGGTTAAGATTTTTTTGTGTGTGTGCTTTTTGGAGGGGGGAAGGCAAGGCAGTTGGAGTTAAGTGACTTGTCCAAGGTACACAGCTAGTAAGTGCTAAGTGTCTGAGGCCAGATTTAAACTCAGATCCTCCTGACTCCATGGTTGGTGCTGTATTCACTGCACCACCTAGCAGCCCCATAAGATTCTTTATCAGTCCTCTGGAATTATGGTTGATCATTGAAATAATTAGAGGTCTTAAATCTTTCTAATTGTTTGCTTTTACAATATTGTTGTTATAATATCAATTATTCTCCTTGTTGAACTCACTTGCCCCTGCATGAGCTTCTTCAAGTCTTTCTAGATTTCTTTGAAACCACCACTTCTTCATTTCTTACTGCTCAATGGGATGGCATTACACTATAAACCATAATGTGTTCAAGTCCTCAATCTTCATGTACCCTATAATTACTAATCCTTTGCCATCACAGAAAGAGATGCTATGAATATTTTTATACAAAATTGTTCTTTCCCCTCATTTTTTTATCTCTTTTTAACTATAGGTCTAGCTATGATATGACTGGGTTAAAGTTCTAGACTCATGCTAATTCCTTCAGCTTGCTTTGAAAAAGTCATCCAACACTGGATAGGAGTGAGACAGCACACTCTGGGGAGCATGGTAGTGTACAGAAATGGAAAAAACCTGGGTCAAGGAGTCAGAAACCCTAAGTTTGAATCAACCTTCTGACACTAGCTATGGGACTCTGAGCAAGTCACTAAACTTTCTCAGTTCCTTACTTTTGTTACCTCTCAGGGCTCCTGAAAGGAACATGTTTTGTCCACCTTAAAATGATTTTAAATGTGCATTGTTCTTTGATTCTGACTCTTCCAAGTCCCACTTGGAGCTGTCCTCTACAGGCTCTGTGATTGTATGTCATATGTGGAACTTTGCACAAAGATTGCAATGATTCCTTCTCCTTGGGTAAATATGATGACTATGAGCCCACTGGGCTCCTCCCATCTCCCCAGACCATTTTGAGTATCTGCAGAATGAACAGCTCTTGCACCTGCATTGACTTCTCCCTGGTGGTTTCCCAACCTTAACAGGCAGGATTTGTACATTTTCAAACACAGCTGGAGAAGTATCATCTGCTACACTCACAGAGGTCACATCTCGACCATCCTGCCCTTCCTGACTTTGTCACTATGAGAGGCTTCGGGTGATTGGAGTCCCCCAGGACAAACAAGATCCAAGGTCTAGTTTTTGTCCAGGTGTGGACACAGCTATCAAATTCTTATTCAAAGCAATATGTCAAAAAGGGACTCCACTCCAAGCCCCAGAGCCCTGAATTTCTTGTACGCTCTCTGGATTCAAACCCAGAGGCAACCTTTAAGTTCTTTCCAGCTGCGTTTGTTCTTAACAGAAAACAGTTCTTTAACTTTTTTTTCTTTTGATGACTCTTATTTGCACATCATAGTCATTTCTGGAATTGAACCTCCCACCACCTTTTAATTGATTGGTGATATTCTAGTAATCCCTTACCTTTCTTCTGAGAGGAGGGAAATATGGTTTGTTATCTTGTATCCAGGACAATGATCCAGTATTAGAATTACTCAGAGCCTGGGTCCCTTTTAGTGGTCTTTTCATCTACAATACTGCAGTAAGAGAACACGTTTTTCTTTTGGTTCTACTCATTTCACTTTGCAACAAGAAAACAGTTTTGCTTTCACAGAGTGAATGCTGATGACAATACTTTTTTGCATTGATTAATATATGTTTATTTATTTCGTTAAATATTTCCCAATTATATGGGAAAAGTTTCCAGATGCATTTACAAAAAATGATTTCTGAATTTTCTCCCTCCCTCTTGCCTCTCCCCCACCGCTTGAGAAAGCAAGCGATATATCAATTATACATGCAAAGGCATGGTAAACATATTTCCATATTAGTTATATTGCAAAAGAAAACACACATATACAAACAAGAAAAATAAAGTTTTAATTTAATTCTGCATTTACCAGTGCTCTCTCTGGAGAAAGAGAGCATTTTTTCTTCCTTCCTCTCTCCCTTTTTCCCTTCCTTCCTTTCTTCCTTCCTCTCTCCCTTTTTCCCATCCTTCCTTCCTTCCTTCTTCTTTCCTTTCTTTCTTCCTTCCTTCTTCCTCTCCTCTTCTTCTCTTCTCCTTTCCTCTTTCCTCTCCCTCTATCCACATAGGGTATCATACCCTTACTTGCAGGTACTCTGCCCAAAATAATGTAAATTTTGATTGCTGAAATCTCCCAATATATCTTGGAGTTTTCCGGCTAAATTTCTTTCCTTTTTTTTTTTTTTACTACTTTAAATAATATTTTATCTCTCCCTTGCTAGTGACAATATTGCCCAGGATCTCTTCACATTATACTCTGAACCTAAGTGTCCAGCACAATCATTGTTTGATCTCTTGTCTATCCCAGGATCCCAATAGTGCCATAAATATGTGGATATGTGTAGCTATATGTTATTGTTGTTCAGGCATTCAGTCATGCCAGATCCCTCATGACACCGTGGATCACACTGTCCAAGGGCCAAGGGGTTTTCTTGGTAAAGATACTGGGGTGGTTTGCCATTTCCTTTTTCAGCATATTAAGGTATACAGAGGTTTAGTGACCTGCCCAGGATCATGCAGCAATGTCAATATTGAGGCCAGATTTAAACTAAGTTCTCCCAAAACTCCAGGCCCAGTGCTCTATCCACTGATCATCTAGTTGCCCTGTGTTGCTCTGTGTGTATGTATGTATATACACATATACACACATATACATATATGTATGTTTGTATGTCGTATGTGTAGATATATATACATGTACGTAAATATATGTCTATGGCTACTTTACAAATTTTTCTCCATGCTCTTGTAAGTAAATGAAGTGATATAATTGTGATTATATCTGCAAAACTTTAAAAAACAGGGGGACTTCTCATATGTCTGACATGGCTTAAGCATGACACTGAAGGGGCATGGACCATCCAGGTCAGTTTGAGCCCTTTCCTTTAGTGACACCATCCATAGCAATCCAACCGCCAATTCTCCAAAACAGTTCTACTCAAAGAGTGAGCAGGAGGAAAATTCAATTTAAAAAATAAATCATTCAAACAATCATAATATAGAGGGAGAAATTCCCAGACCGGAAATCAGACCTGGATTCTAGTCTTGGTTTTTACCACTAACTAGTTGCAGGACTATGATCAAACCACTTGAGCCCTTTGCATCTCAGTTGCTTCTTCAAGTTCCAAAAGTCTGTAATTCTAACTCTAAATGTTGTCATTTCCATTAATCCAGTCCTTCATACTGTACTTCCCTATTCCCCAAAGTCATTCCGTGATCTTACATTCCCTCTGATGCCTTTACCTCATTTTTCAAGCCAAAGCTATGACTCATATACCTTAATTCTGGAGACAGAGGAATAGGGACAGTTATCCAAGTCCAATCACCTTCCATTTACTTATATTTTGATGACCTTTCTACAGAGTTCTCTTCCCAGGTCTAACAATACTTTTTTTTCCCCTTGGCTATTGACTGTTGCCCCCTTGATCCTGTCCTCACCAATAGCTCCGCTAGATTAGAGGTATATAGCAAGGGTATAGTAATAAAAGAGGTGTTTTACCAACTGCATTAATTAGAATTTGAACTATCCATATGTTCAAAAAGTAGGGAGAGTCAGTGCAGCTCATTAACTGGCAGAAGGAGAAGGCTGTTGCTGCAGCTACAAGAGGAACTCATTTGCCAGTTCTGGCTTTCATTGATTCATATTCAAAGGCTTTGGTCCAAGTTCTAGAGGTCATGAACACATGGTTCAAGAGTTACTCTTGGCTTCCATCCTTTCCCTGATACATCCTGGAATCTACTGAAATCAAAGAATTGGCAACTGCAAGAAGCACATTAACATTCACACTTTAACATTATGAAGGATCATGACTTCAGGAAGAGTCTGGGCAGCCAGACAAATGACTTAAGACCCGTGTCCACCATGGGCCCCAGTTAAGATTGTTTAATTTACACGCACTTTTTGGGCTGGGGTAATGTAACTTTACTTTCGTTGTTTGTAAATGCCTTCTTCCTGCCTTCCCTGTTTTTTTCAGGCAAAAATAGGAACTGGCACCTATTTTCTTATCCCCTTATAACTTCTGCTTCAATGCTCTATGTATATGAGAATTTGACATCCTGTGGCATTTATTCAAAGGCCTAGTTGATGCTTACTTAGATCTAATATCTGAAGTTAGCAAGGTTAAGGGTTATATTGTCCCCATTTTACAGATGACAAAACTGAGATTTAGAGAGATGAAATGACTTTCCCCTAGACACACAGTTTGATAGTAGTGGCAAAACCAGGAAGAGAAAAGCCTGGCTTCCCCCTACACATTCTATCAGACTCCAACACTTTGAATTGATGCTGTGAATCAATGACTCAGACTCTGCTACACCCTTTGGTGATCCTAATCCAGAACTCATCCCCTGGCAAAAATCTGTTTCTATTCCCCTTTGCACAAATGGAATATGTTGTTTTGGGAACATCTGCAAAATCACCATTTGGAAGATGCTCTCTGTGTGGAATCCAAATAGAAACTTAGCTTTGACTATGCTCTATCCACAGGGAGGAATTCTGCAAAACATGGCAGGCCAGATGGGGTGTTTAGTCCCTAAACTCTGTATGTATGTGTGTGTGCATGCACGCATATGAAATCCAGATGGACTGTGAAGAAGAAACAGGACTATTGGGGTAGGAAATAATATTTCCTATGCTATTTGTTTATTGCTTTGATACAGAAATGCCAGTTGTATCTGATGGGCATGAAGACATGGAAAGGCTAACAGATTGAGAAAGACTGACCAATTTTTATTTAATTCATTTTGAAGGATAAGAATGATTCCCCAGTATAACTTCCATCTTAGTGCTTCAGTTTCCCATTTTGAAGAGGTAATCAAGACCAATAAGGCAAGCTTAGATGCTTGACACCTGATGAGATTTAGCTACTCACATGAATTTATCATTGCTTTATATAACATGGTTGGCTTCTCACATTGTGAATAAAAACAATTAAAGTTATTTATATAAGGTGTGTGAAATTTTTCCTAGCAACCACTAAATTATTTTATGACCTCTAGGAAAAAATGCCATAGGCATTGTCCTTCTCAACATCTTCTCCCTAGAATTTTCTCATCAGATCTTCCTCCTCTTAGGCTGTCTATCTCCCCTTCCTTCATTGTACTGGTTATGATTGACTTAAATACCCACTGGTCCTTGGGGGACCAAAAATTGATCACAACTTGAAAAAAAAGAAACTCTCATCTTTCTTTGACCTGGACAGAGCACAATTAAAATTTCCATTACCAGTCTCAAAATTTTAGGATGGTTATTGACAAGTTGGAATCCAAGCAAAAGAGAACAATCATTTGAGAAATCTTGAACCATCTTCTGAAGAAGAGCAGATATACAGGGTCACTGGGTCGAATATTTGAATTGCTGTCGCGTTGAAGAAGATCATATGACTTGGGGCTAGAAAGACCAAAACCCACAGCATTTTGGAGTTAAGATCCTCTAGTTTAACCCATTTGGAAAGAAATCCCCATACTCTTCAAGAGCTTGAACAACCTCTGCTTGAAGACCTGCAAGAAACAGGAACCTCCTACCTCTGGAGACAGCTCCATTCACTTTGAGACAGAGCTTGTTTTTGAGAAGTTTTTTTACATTAATTCTACATTTGCCTCTTTGCACTTTCTACCCATTATTCCTTGTTCTGACCTCAAGGATAAACAGAACAAGTCATTTCCCTCCTCCAAAGTAGATCGTTTCAAATATTTAGATAAGATTATCATTTTCCTCTTGGGAATTCTCTACTCCAGGGCAAACATGTCCAGTTCCTTCAATCAACTCTCTCATCTGACATGGACTTAAGGTCTTTCACCATCTTGATTGCCCACCTGTAGACTCTCTCCAACTTGTCAATGGTCTTAAATTGTGAATCCTAGAACCAAACACAATATTCCTGTTTAAGTATGATGGGAGCAAAGTACAATGAATGATCAACCCCCTATTCCTAGAATGAAGTCCAAAATCACATTGGGTTGTTTGGCTTAGCCACCTTAAAGACTATCTAGTCCTATTTCTAGAAAATAAAGTTGGCTGCCTTGTAAGGTATAGAGTTCTCCATCATAGGAGCTGTTCAGGAAGAAGCTTGATTACTTCGTGGATGTGTTGGAGAGATTTGTGCTTCATAATGGCATAATGTAGATGGTATTGGTGGCTGGCAATATAAAGATAAGACTGGTCCATAGATGGCATGGATAGATATCCTCACACAGCTTGAGAGTCTCTTATATCTCTCAACCAGCCAGAAGTTACGTCTCTCTCCAGGTTGACTACAGGGCTATCCTTGAGGAAACCTCCCCCAACTTGGGCAAGAGTGGTGCTGCACAATGATCAGACTAGATAAGCCCTAGGTTCCCTCTTATTCTGAGATTCTATGACCTTTCTGCACTATCTTGATTGGAACTGGAATATTAAATACACCTGTAACTTTAGGTAGATTCGAGAATCAGCAAACAATAGCCCTTAGATTCAATCAGGCAAAGCCACTCTCACAGCTTCCAATCTACCTCCTCTGGCATCACCTGGAGGAATAACCTCTGCAGAGATGAGACCTGGAAACTAGCTGAGTAAGTGTTTCAGCCCCATTTTTGCTCAACCACAGGTACCAAAGTCCCAGTAACGTCCTCTCTGCCAAAGTCCTTGGCACTGTCAAATGGCTCAATGTCAGAAACAGATAAGACTTTATCAGTGAAAATTGCAGTAAAGAAGATGCATTATTATTTCCCTTGCTACTGAACCCTAGGAACCATTGTGTCTTTCCATCTGCCTCACAACTGAACTTTCCTATACATGTTGTCTCGCCATATTAGAATGTGAGTTTCCTGAGTGCAGGAACTGTCTTGCTTTTTCTATTTTTATCTCCAGTGCTTAGCACAATGCTTTCTACATAGTAAGTCCTTAATAAATTTTTTTTCCTTCTCTTCTTGCTTCTTCCTCTTTCTTCTTCCTTAATGGTCATGGGCATCATCTTTATCATCTCCATAATCATTATCTTCATCAACCACAATAACAACATTATGGGGAGCCAGTGTTGAATGATGCAAAACATTTGGTTTTGAAGCCAGAAGTTCTTGTAAGATTAGTAGGTTGGACTATATGAACTTTGAGGCCCCTTCCAACTCTTAATGTGTCATCCTATGATCATCATTGTTACCAGAGTATGTTCAATGAAAGGCACAGAAAGTCTCCTGCTATACAGGAAGATTTTATTGCCCCCACTTTACTCTACAGTTATAGTCACACACTTAAACATAGACTATATATCTTCGGGGGTGAGGGGAGCAGCTAGGTGGCATAGAGGGCCAGGCCTGGAATTAAGAAGACATTTTCCTGAATTTAAATCCAACCTCGGACACTCACTAACTGTGTGACCTTGGACCAAGTTGCTTAACTTGCAAAATGATCTGGAAAAGGAAATGACAAGCCATTCCAGTGTGTTTGCCAAGAAAACTCCAAATGGGGTCACAGATTCTGACATGACCACAAACAACTGAAAAACAACAAAATAAAGTATTTTTGCTGCCCCTTGAAAATTTGTCTATTTAGATGATTATTTAGATTTCGATCCAACTGGGACAGTAGGATTAAACTGTGGCGGTGTCTCTTTAGCCAATTGATCGCCAAAAGATTACTATGCTTTCAGTAAGTTATTTGCTCAGCCCTTTGTGGAACGCAGAGGTATGAGACATATTGTGTCCTTAAACAGGTATGAGACATATTGTGTCACCTCTATCTCTTAGTTTCTTTGACTTCCTTGAAGACTCAACTTGATTCCCATTTTCAGCAGAAAACCTTTCTCACACCCTGCCCCCTAGCTGCTCACACCTTCCTCTCTGAGATTGACTTCTATCTACTCTGTATATATCTTATATGTACCTTCTGATGTCCATGTTTTCTCCTTTATTAGAATGTGAGCTTCCTAAAGACAGGGATCATGCTTTTGCCTTCCTTTCTAAAAGAGTAAACTTCTGTTAGCTGGAAAATTCACACATGTGGAACATAGAATTCATCAGTGACACCAAATAATGCAGCATCATTGCATTTTTGCCAAATGCATTACCAGAAAAACAGAAGCAATGGTATTCTAAGTCCAGGCCTGGACTTAGGGGTTAGTGAAAGTAGTGAGCAGAGGCATAAATGAAGCCAAGGAAAAGGTCATAGTCAATGTTAGATTGTTCCATCCATAAAATATTTTAGTCCATTGATGTTTTACATTATTTTAGAACAAAGCTGAGTTTGTTCTAGCCAACAAAGTCTGTTTCAGTCTCAGGATGGGAAGAAGGATGTGAACCCTTTACCTCCTTGTGTAAAAGGTTAATGGGCTCATTACAGAAATGGGGTTTGTTTGGTCGTTGAACTGGAATAGATAAGGGAAGCAACATTTGTTTAGCACTCTTAAAGAGGACAAGTGGAAGTTACCAGGACTTCTACCAACTCAGAGTTTAAACGGTATGGTGATGTAGAAAAAAAAAACTTTATGCAAAAAGATTAAGAGGAAGGGTGGGGTGGAAATCAAGATTAGTGGTGCTTTTCTGGAAGTCTTATCCCACATTAAAGCTAATTTTTAACCAAAAGAAGTCAGGTAAATAACTATGTGGACATGGAAAATATTCTGAAGGGGACAACAGACATTGTCATAGATAAGTTGCTATTATTATCACTGACTGCAAATATTTGAAGATGACATAAGAATATATGATTTTGAATGCAATTTTTGTGACTGTGAGCATCCTTTCCATTGCTACAGATCATACTTCTTCCATGTGTCATGGGTAGTCTTCTGTGAATGATTGTGACTGAACAAAAGTTCTCATGTGATAGCCAACCTTCTGGCAATGAGATATTTCTTATTATTGTTCTTGTATCACTGAATCTGGAGTCAGAGGACCTAGATTGAAATCTTGACTCTATTACTATTTTTGTGACCTTGGGCAAGTCATGTAAGTTTTCCAGGCCTCAGTTTTCCCATCTGAAAAATAAAGAGTGAGACTACATGGCCTTTAAGATCTCTTCCAGGTCAAAAGTTATGATTCTGTATGATGTCAGCGACTTTGGAACAGACAGTGAGGCTGATGAGTTTGTGCAGCTTTGTCCCACTCATATCCAATTCACGCACAAATCAAGACATAGCCCTCATGATGTCACTGGTCCTCTTTGAGAATGAAGGCTGAAAAATAAGAATGCAACATAGATTCCTAATTGTTCTTAAAATATATGTATTTAGCCACTTTGGGAAACATTCTAAATGTGTGAATAGGGCATAAGCATTCCTGCTCCTCCTTTAAAAGGTGCAAACATTATGTACTCTATAAATTTTGTAATTTTTAGAGATTTACTTGAAATTACTGACTGTTTCAAGATTTATCTGACTTCATGTTGTAATCCTCCTCATTTGTCTCTTTAGAGTTTAAGTCCAATGGGAATTACTTCATCTTCTATAGATGATCAAGTTAAAACAAAGCAAAAAGAAATTAAAAGGAGTTAATCAATAACTAAAATGTAAGACCAAAGCTCTTGGGGTTCAGAGTTGGAGCCTCAGTTCTTATGCATGCGTATTATCTGGTATGATGGATATTGTTTCAACCCACAGTGTGTGCCAGTTAGATATTGGCAAGTTACCTCTGGTGCCCTCGGTGAGATTGAAAAGTAGTTTTGAAGTCAGGGTTTTTTTGGCATGCTTCCTGTGTCTTTATCCTGTCTACCAGGCGACCAATACCCTTAAAGTATCCTCTGATTGCTTCAGATCCCACCCTATGCCAGGCCAGGCCTCTGTTAAGGTATCCCATTTTCTCCAGTTATTCAGCTCACGTCTCTGTTAAGTATTAGAGAGGAAAAGCACAAAAGAATTAAGGTACATTGCCAAGAAACATTTTCTGAGCATTCACTGAAATTAGATATGCTTATAAGTGTACAATTAAAGTTCCATTCATAAATTATTTAGTATGATGTAGACTTTTCTGGGAAAATTTCTTTAAACACAACTAACTTGGCCTCTTCAGCTCTGTTTGTAAAAGAAAATGAGTTTTTTTCTTAAGGCAAAGATGATAGATGTTAGGCTAGGCAAGGCGTTTCAGACTCATTTGCAAACAATGACTTCCTTCCCCCTTTGAAAAGTTAGATGAAATAGAGATAGGTAGCCTGCTTGTTTGAGGTCAGGAAAGAAGTCATTTGAAAAATATAAAAGAATTCTCAAGATTACAGTTGTTGACAGTAAATTCATTTCCCCTCAGACTATCTGGCCTTTCGTGTCAATATTCTTTGTTTTATAATGACCAAATGAGTTGAATGATTAGAATACTTTGCCTAAATTAAGGTGGTGGTTGCTGCCATAGAAAGACAAACAGAACAGCCAATGTAAAAAACTGGAAAAGATCTGAAAGATTAGCTACTCCAAACCCCACATTTTATTTAAATTTTAATTTAATTCAATTTTTTTTGAATTAATACAAATCTGTTTCCTCTCCCTCCCACCTCTTCCCCATTGATGGAAAAAAATACTTTGTAACAAATATAGTCAAAGCAAATAAAACAAGAAAAATAGTCAAGCAAAACAGATTCCAACATTGGTCATTTCCAAAAAATCTATACCTCTGTATTCTGAGACTATCACCTATCTGTCAGAAGGTGGATGGCATGTTTGACCATGAGTTCTCTGGAATTATGTTTGGTCATTTCATTGGCCAGAATTCTTAAGTCTTTCAAAGCTGTCTTTACAATGTTGTTGCTATTCTACAAATTGTTCTCCCAATTCTGTCTCATTTTATACAGATCTTCGTTTTTCTTAAACCATAACCTTCATCATTTCTTCTAGCTATATTTCTTTACAATCATATACTATAGATTTAGCCACTCCCCAAATGATGAAATATACTCATTTCACAACTGAGGAAACTGAAATCCAGAGAGAAGTGTGGTGTACTTGGTCATGCAATTAATTGGTAGCTGTCAGGACTCTCACTGAAATCTAATTCCAAACACTGGTTCCCAAATCTGGACCTCTGGGCTATGTTGGAATACATCAGAATACGAGTTTAACATAGGAGCAAATCCCACTTGTTATACCTCACTCTCAGGATAGATTGAGCCTTGAGATCAGCCTGGACCAAAGGGTTAACAGGTAAGAAAGGTCACCATTGAGGCATGTGGTGCCTAGAGTGAGAAGCTAGAGGAGGGGTTGTGGCAAATTTAAGGTTTGGATTACAGCTTTTTTTTAATGAAATACAGAAAGAAATGAGTAGCCAACAGATGAAGCAAGAGAAAATCAAAAGAAAAAAATGATCCAACTACAAAAACTTCTCAGTTTTCTTTTGCTCAACATCTTATCTGAGGGGTAGGGAGAACCTAACAGCTCCTCATAGGGTTAGCCCACAGATGGAAAAACGTCACAAAGAGGAGGAATTTTCATTCTGAGGATGAATTGAGAATTTGTGAATGCTATTAATCAGAGGCTGATTTATTCTTTTGTGGATTTCTAGACTTTAGAAAATGATGAAGAAAATGTCATTAATTCAGAGGAACTTTGAATGTGTGTTGGCTATACCATTCCTGCTCCTCTCCCAAAGATCTAGTTGTTAAACATTCACTGGCATACCTTTAGGTCTAGATTCCTACAGCACAGACTCAGGTGTGTGCTAGTAAGACTAATAGAGGAATAGTAACTTACCCAAAGTCACATTGGTGGTAAGTAACCTGAATTAGGTCCTCCAACTTCAAATCTAGCATTTATTCCACTAAATCAATGTATTGCTTCTTATTTTTGTTAGCCTATTTCTTAGTTAGGCTGTCTATATATTCTGTGTGGCTTGTCAACATCAGCAGCTCAGTTATCACTGGTTTGACCATATTATGTAGTAGAAAGAGCATTCATCATATCAGGAGACCAGGGTTTGAATCTTGGTTCTAACATTTACTGATCATTTAAACTCTGTGACCCTTATATATCTCCTCTTCTTGTAAAGTACAGTTAATACTTAAAGCACCTACCTTAAGAACTCCAGTGAAGAATACATTTTGATCCTCATTTTTGCCTGATTTGTTATAGAATAGGTATACAAACTGGACATATGACATCATTGGTATAGAGCTCAACCAGGTGAAAGAAATTTTTCTATTGATGCCAAACAGCACCTTTCTCTGCAATTTATAGTCTTAGAAATCTGCCTAGAGCTCTAAAAAGTTTGATGACTTAATAACAAAGCCACTTAGTGTCAGAGGTGGGCTTTGAACTAACTTCTTCCTGGCTTCAAGACCAGCTTTACATCTACTCTCTGATCCTTTCTATCAGAGTCCTGCTCAGGTAGTCATTTCCAGCATGTTGGAGTTTGGATTTGAGAGCCAATCAGCGAGTTTATCAAGTTACCATCCTTATTACCATGACCATTAGCATTACTATTATTCTAGCCAGAGCAAGCAAATAAGTAATAGTAAACCAAAAGTATGTGGTCTGCTTTACAGATATGGGAAGATGCCAAATGAATTAAAGGTTGAATATTAGTGAATTTCTGGGAAACATGCTTATGTTCAGTTTAAGGCAGAACAAAATCTTAGTGTACAGGAGTTCCTTGTTCCATGTATTCAGTCATACTGTGGGTCTCCTCTGTATATTGTGCTATATAACATTTCATTCATAACACAGAAAGCCTATAAAGTAGATGTTATCCTTTTGGTCTCTTCAAAACCATGATAAAACAGGATTTTATGGTGCCATATTTACTCATATATTTTCTCCTTCAAATAGTCTCTTTTTTCTCATGCCCTTAAAATTGAGAAAGAATCTGTGATTTGTTTGCATTCCCCTCTCTCTACCCCAAAGCCATTGTTAACAATGGGAGACAAAGAGCAGACTAGAAGAGCTTCTGTGGCTTTTTTTGAGATAAGACCTGTTTTAATATTCCACATACCTAACTGAATATGAGAATAGAGATGTGAAGGAATGAAAAAAGATTTGGGTCAGTGGGTGAGCAGGCTGGAGGGACAGACAGGAAGATCAGGAAAAATTCAGAAAGTCTTATTGTTTTCTGAGGATTTTTCTGTATATTCTATCCCACCCCAATTGAATACAACAACTATAAAATTTTTGCTCATTTTTTCATGTTAATTTTTGGAGGCCTACAGTAAAAATTATGATACTAGAAATACATCAAAGGGAAACATGACTAAACAACAGTTCAGTTTTTAAATTTTATTTTCTTTTTCAATCAACAAATATTTATTTTCTCTCCTCCCCCATCCCTACTTCAATTTAAAAAAGAAAAAGAAAAACAAACCCTTTTGACAAATACATATAGTCAAACAAAACAAATTCCCACACTGTCCATAGCCAAAAGTGTGACTGTCACATTCTGTATCTTGAACCCCTCATCTTGCCGTCGGGAGGTGGGTAGCATGCGTCATTATCAGTCCTTTGGAAATGTGGTTGGTCATGACATTGATTGAGTTCTTGACTCTTTCGAAGCTGTTTGTCTTTACAATGTTGTCAATGCATAATTTGTTTTCCTGGTTTTTCTCACTTTGTCGTAGAGGGCAGTTCAACAGTTCATCTGCTCAAAAATTGTAAACTCATTTGGAGTCAGTGATGTAATATGCCCCTTCCTGGAACATCCCCTTGTCGTGGGGGAGGGGCTTGCATAGTTCAATGAAACCAAGAGTGAGGCCATGCAGGGTTACCCAAAATGGACAGGCCAGAATGGAGTGTTCTGACAAAAGGTGATCCACTGAAGAAGGAAATGGCAAAACTGGGTAAATTTAGAGAAAAGATTTAGAGTGTACATGAAAGCTCTCTTCAAGATTTTAAAGAGTTGTAACAGGGAAGAAAGATTAGATTTATTCTGCTTGGTCTCAGAGGAAAGAACTAGGAATACTGAGTGACAGATATTGTAAAGAGATATAATTAGGACTGAAGGAAAGAAAAACTTCTAAAACAATGGGCTCTTAATCTGGGGGTTGTGAACTTTTTTTTTACATGTTTTACCAACTATTTCAATTTTATTGGTTTTCTGTGTCACTCTATGTGTTTTATTTTGTGCATTAAAAATCATTATTCTAAGAGGGGGTCCAAATGCATTGCCAGCATGTTAAAAGGGTCCATGACATACACACAAAGATTAAACATCTCTGTAGTAGAGCTATCCTAAAGTGTGTAACAGACTGCTCAAAAAAGGGAATAGGATCCCCATGGAAGTCTTCAGGTAGAAGATGGAGTAATGTCTTTAGATATGTTGGAGAGAGGATTATTTTCCAGATGTAGGTTGAAATCAATGGCCTTTGATCATATTCTGGGATACTCTGCAGACTGTTGTGAATTTTGTGGAGGGTTTGTGATCATTGTGACAGAAATGACTACCCACACTTTGGACCTTTGAAATAACGTTTTTATAATATTTTACACTTTACAAGGCAGGAACCTTGTCTTATCTAAAATTTGCATTTCTCTTGGCATATATCAAAATGCTTTGCACACAGTAGGTCCTTAATAAATTTTTGTTGAATGAATGAATGAATAAGTAAAAGAATGGGTCAGTCACCAAGCATTTACTATGTGCCCACTATGAACCAAGCACTGTACTACATCCTACAAAAAAAGACAAAAAAATAGTCTCTGCTCTGAAAGAGCTCACAGTCTATCTAACAGTGTAATCAACATGAAAATAACTATTGGAATATAGTAAAAAGAGGGAAGACAGTAAGATTACAGAGTCCAGGGAAAGGCTTAGTCTAGAAAGTAGAATTTTAGCTGGGACTTGAAGAAGCCAGGGAGGGCAGATGGAGATATGGAAAGAGAGATTTGCAAGCATGGTGAGCAGCCAGTGACAATGCCCAGAGTCTGGAGATAGAATATCTTGTGGGGAGACAGCTAAGTGGTGTAGAGAATAGAACACCGGCCCTCGAGTCAGGAGGACCTGAGTTCAAATCCAGCCTTAGACACTTAACACTTACTAGTCGTGTGACCTTGGGCAAGTCACTTGACCCCAAATGCCCTGCCTTCCACCTTCGAAAAAGCAAAAATAAAAGAGTACCTTGTGGAAAGAACAGCAGGGAGGCCAATGTCAATGGATCACAGAGTACAAGGTGGGAAGTAAGGTGTAAAGACCCTGGAAAGGTAGAAGATGACTAGGTTATGAAGTCCTGTGAAGAATAGAGAGAGGATCCTATATCTTATTCTGGAGATAATAGGCAGTTACTAGAACTTACTGAATGGGAGGAGGGGTGACAAATTCAGGGCTGTACTTTAAGGAAACCAGTTTGAGACCTGAGTGAAAATTAGACTAAAATAGAGAGACACTTGAGACAGGGAAACCAACCAGGAGGTTACAGCAATAATCCAGGTGTGAGGTGATGAAGGCCTTCATTAAGATGGTAGTAGTGTCAGAGGTGAAAAGCAGGAATATACGAGAGGCCTTATGGCATCTAGGTTCACAGCAATGCGGCATAGTAGATAGAGTGCTGGGCTTTTAGTCAGGAAGACCCAAGTTCAAATCCAACCTCAGATAATTGCTGTGTGACCTTGGGTAAATCTCTTTGCCTCATCTGTAAAATGGGGTTATAATAATAGCACCTAACTCCCAGGGTGATTGTGAGGATAAAATGAGACAGTAATGGAATGGTCTTTAGCAACATGCCAAGCACATAGTATGTACTATATTGATGTTAGTTATTATTAGGTAAAATTATGGATAAGGCATATATATTGTATATAGGGAGTGAGAGAGAATTATAAGTGAAGGATGACATTAGGTTGTGAGCCTGGGTAACTGGAAGGATGGTGATACCCTTAATATTAATAGAAAAATTAGGAAGAAGAAAGAACTTGGGGTGAGAGAAATAATAAATTCAGGCTGGGACATGAGTTTAAGACTTCTACAGGACATACAATTTGAGATGTCTATTGGGTAATTAGAGGTGAGAGACTGGAGGTCAGAAGAGAGATTGGGGCTAGGTAAGTAGATCTGAGAATCATTAGAATCAAGGTGATAACTAAATCCATAAGACCTGGTGAGATCACCAAGTGAAACGGTGTAGACGAAGAAGAAGGACCAGGACAGAGTCTTGTATGAAATAGTAAGCTAGGACCTAGGTCTCAAATTCAGTGTTATACAATATATTTTATATTCCTAAACTAACAAAATGATATTAACTCTCTTCAGGATATTTTTTAAAATATTATGTACGTATTTCAAATTTTTCTCTAATTTCCATTTTTTCCGTAAAATATTTCTTCAATACTATGATAATTTACCAGTGTCAGTGTGCCCTCTGTGATTACAGATAGTAACTTCTCTATGACATAGTTGGTTTTTGAGAGCTGCCATGACAAAAAAAAAATCTCTACTTTTACAGCCAATCTGATGGTGAGAATCTACCAACTTGTCCATGCTAGTTCTCAGACAGGAGGTATTCAGTCTGACACCACTTCTATACTTAAAGCTTTCTCAGATTTGTATGACGTCTCATAACTTCTTCTATGCAGGCATAGTCATTAAAAATGTCCTGATACAATAAAATAACTGAGAACTTTAGCAGACTTTATTAAACATTAAACATGAAGTTTTTGCATACCTTCAACCGTCTAGAAATTTTACAATTCTATGTTGTTGTTCAGCCATTTTCAGTTGTATCCAACTCTTCATTATCCCAATTGGGGTTTTCT
Organism: Petaurus breviceps papuanus; assembly: GCF_028583685.1. Taxonomy (NCBI): domain Eukaryota; kingdom Metazoa; phylum Chordata; class Mammalia; order Diprotodontia; family Petauridae; genus Petaurus; species Petaurus breviceps. The sequence goes on along the minus strand of NW_027186546.1, from coordinate 7,592,000 downwards.
TGACACAGACACTGTTGTGGTTTGTCATTTTCTTCTCCAGCCCATTTTGCAAATGAGGAAACTGAGGCAAATATGGTTAAGTGACTTGCCCAGGGTCACACAGTGTCTGAGGTCAGATCTAAACTCAGAAATTGAGTCTTCTTGACTCTAGGCCCAGCAGACTATTCACTGCACCACCTAGCTGCACCTTAACATCTTTATACTTAAAAGTAATTTATTTTATCCTTTCCCATAGAATTTCCTTTAAAATCTGACCATAGTTTTTTAAGTCAACAAATCAATCAATATTTTTAAATTCCTATTATGTGACAGGCACCATTTAGTGCTGGAAGTGAAACTACTTTTTTTTTTTTGCCTGGTTCCCATTGGGCTATTCAGGGGCCAGCCTGGTATTACTGCCCTTTGAACTGCTCATTAGAACTCCACTAGTTTACTACTTCCTGGAGACACAATGTTGACTTTTATTTTCAAACCTCTGAGTTTATGTTTTAGAGAAAGGTCTCTTCCTCTATGGAATTATGAAAGCTTGGCACACATGTGAAAGGGAAGCATATGTTTTAGAAATTTATTTTGGAACCTTAGTTAATTTGCATAGTTCTTAGCAGCTGTCAGATTGCTTTATCTGAGATTAGAACTAATTTTCTAATGCCTGAAGGTTACATTTGGAATCAATATTTTATTCCTTGTTCTGAACTTTTTGTTAAATGTCCATTTTGTGCCAGGCACTGTCCTAGGTACTTAGGATGCAAAGACAATATTCAAATAGGGTCTGCTCTAAAGAAACTTACATTTACTGGAGTCTTCAGAGTGGGTAATTCTTGTGAGCTTAAAATGGATCTCCAGGGGTCTAATAATGCAACATGAATTGTAAAGAGAGGCTTTAAGAAAGGGTTATATAACTACATTGTTGTCCCCAGGGTTTATAAATGGGAAAGACAGGTTCAATTCTGAGAAAAATTGTGAAGTATATAAAGTTTGTTTTTAGCACCCTCATGTCTCAGTTCACCATCCCTTTCCTCCTTTAATGACCCATCATACTTCTGAATCCAGACACTCTATCAAAGTCTATTCTCAGGGGGCAGCCAGGTGGTGCAGTGAGTAAGAGCGCCAGCCCCAGTGTCGGGAGACCTGAGATCGGTTCCGGCCTCAAATACTTGGCACCCACACAAAAAATAACTGGCCCTGTAACCTTGAGTAAGTTACTTAACCCCAGTTGCTTAAAAAAATCTATTCTCAGAACTTTTATTTACACTATGGCAAAATTACTTATAACAGCTTAAATGACATATTTTGTTCCAGTGCAATTTAAAATCAAATTTTGAACTAAAGGGATGAAATTCTGATGGTGAAATTTAACATATGGTCCATTTGGTTGAAAAGGATTAAACTTGGTCTTAGGACCTTCTCAGAGACTTGAAATCACACTATATAGATAGTCAACAACTCCATCTATTATTAAAGCTGTCTCTGACACAAGGAATAGATCTTTAGGCAAAATTATGCGTTGTAGAAATATAATGAAGTGAAAGATTCAGTATCAAAGTGAGTTCTTTAATCTTTTGGAAATAAAGTAAAATATTTTCTGCTACCATAATTTAAATTATACCTGGTTTTTTTCTATTCTATCATCTGTGAACACCTGTTGTTAAGGTCCACTTGGGGGTGCTTTATCTATCAAATCTGTGCCTGTGTGTATATATGCATACATGTACATGCGCAGCCAGACACGCATATACATGTGGGGAAGGGAGGGATGGGCAGCTAAGTGATGCAGTGGATAGTGCCAGGCCTGAAGTCAGAAGACTCATCTTCATGAGCTTAAATCCAGTCTCAGATACTCACTAACTTTGTGACCCTGGGCAAGTCACTTAACCCTGTTTGCCTCATTTCCTCATCTACAAAATGAGCTGGAGAAGGAAATGGCATACCACTCCAGTACCTTTGGCGAGAAAACCCCAAGTGGGGTCATGAAAAGTTGGACATGACTGAAACAACTAAAAAGCAAGATTATATATATATCACACTAACACACAAAACATATCTACATTATGTATGTAGGTATATGTGCGTGCACATATGTGTGTATATATGTATTTCTTTTATCATATAGTTCATGTAAAAGCTTATATCCTATGAATAGCTTTGGAAGCCTTAGATCTTCTTCTAAAATAAACACAGCACATATATCTGAACATTATAATGACAAAATTAGGTCTTGTATGCAGATCTGTTCATGAATAGAGTCCAAATTGGTTTGGGATTTTTCCCCTGCATTGATGATATCATTTGTTATAAAGAATGTTCAAGACAGCAGAAGGCGTATTTGGCAAATACACATTAATTCTTCCATCAGAGACTGAATAAATGCAGAGGATGCCTCAAGATTTATGGGCTTTCAGTGCACAGTACATCATTCTTCCTATGGCTGTGTAATTCCTGCCTTTGTTGATACAATAATGTCAATTTCATATTGTGTTTGGCAACATTCCACAACTGGCAAAAAAAACTCCGGGATTTATTATACTTCCAAGAGGGCCCTTAACGGCAAAACTCTACAAATCTAAACTTTATTAAAACCTCTGAAATCTTCCAGGAATTTGATTGTTACTAAAATTGCATTAGCTGGTTGGGCAGTTGGGCCAATTACTTCTGAATTCAAAGTTCTTTAAAAAGGACTTTGTTCCTTTGTAACAATAGCTGATCCTTTGTTCTTTGAAGTTCAGCATGAATATAGAATAAAAATGCCAGAATTTTTTTTCTTTTAAAAAGGTAGGCATACAAAATACATAGAGACACATGCACTCGCACACTCTCACAAACACTTTGATCATCAGACAGATTGGTCCTTCACTGTTCAGTGTGATAGATCTTTGGGTTTTTTTTGTGTAGGTTTTTTTTAGTTTAGAGATTTTTTTCTCCTCACCCTTACCTCCAAGGTGTTCAAAATGAAACATTGAAACTTTTAAATGTTCAATGCTGAACTTTAATGACAGTCCAGACCAGAGGCATCATCATGAAGGTACTAGCTGGTAATTCATTTAAGGAGACAAGGCAGCACTCAGTCTACATAGCATTTTAGAAGGGAGTCTGGGGGGTGGCCAGGTGGCGTAGTGAGTAAGAGTGCCGGCCTCTGTGTCAGGAGACCTGAGATTGGTTCCGACCTCAGATACTTAGCACCCACACAAAAATAACTGGCCATGTAACCTTGAGCAAGTTACTTAACCCCAATTGCTTTAAAAAAAAAAAAGAAGGGAGTCTGGGCTCTATGGAGTAGGATTGGACCAATGCCAAAAACACAATGAAAAAGTATATTATCTTCTTTTTTTCCTATGAATATTTTTTGCTTTTGTCTGCTTTTAATCCCAAACTATTTTTGGTGGGCAATTGAGAGAAGGGCCAAAGAGATATTCTGTTAGTAGGCCTGGGGATATTGAAACAACACACCATCAGAGCCCCAGTAATGGAGGGAAAGGTGAAAAGAAAGGAAAGATGGTAACGTTGTTGTACCTGGAAAAGCATTTCCTATTCTAATTAGAGCACCTGAGTTTGACGGCAGCATTCTGAGAAAACAAGTCATTTTTATTATCCATCTGAATTTTAAGTACAAACCATAAATATTATTTTATTGAAAAGTAACCTTTTTTCCATCTTCCATGTGATAACCACCTTACTAAGCAAAGTCTGAGTCACTTGTGAGATTGATACTTTTCAGTCTGAATCAGAAAAAAAGAATGCAATTACTTTCATGATAAATTGCTTCTTGCCAAGATACAGATAAGAAGCCAGGACTTCTCTCTGGATATTTTTGAGAGCAAAAGCTAAAACGTGAGCTTTCAGTGTACAAGACTCCAACATACAAAAGAGATTTCACAGGCAAACTTCTTGTCTCTATTGCATCATTGAATTTGTCCACAACTATGTAATCTGGAGGTGTTGGGGATATATTTATCCACTTTGTCATGGAACATCAATAAAAAAAATTGTTTGCACCTGGACCAGGAGGCAGGAAATGTATTCTAGGGTGAAGAGTAGTGTTTGTGTCTGTTATGAGGGGTGTAGAGATAAAGAGAGAGAGAGAGAGAGAGAGAGAGAGAGAGAGACTTTAGAACAATGACCCAAAAAAAGAAGGGGAAGACCTTGACCTGGTAGATCTGGTAACTTCTAATCCAATCCAGAAAATATTTAAGTGCCTAATATGTTCAAGGCACAAAACTATGCTCTGTGTATTAGAAAATAAAACAAACAAAAATAACAGTCCCTACCTTCAATGAGCTTACATTTCCATTGAGAGGATATTTTTGTTCAATTATGTCTGACTCTTTGCGACCCCATTTGGGGTTTTCTTGGCAGAGATATTGATGGAGTTTGCCACCTCCTTCTCTAGCTCATTTTACAGATGAGAAAATTGGGGTAAATAGGGTTAAGTGACTTTCCCAGGGTCACAAAGCTAGAAAGTGTCTGAGGCCAAATTTGAACTCGGAAAGATGTGTCTTCCTGACTCCAGGTCTGTTGCTCTATCCAAAATATGTAAAGTATAGACATAATCATCAAAGGAGGTAAAAATCATTGAAAACTAGTGGGCCAAGGCTTTCTGTACAATGTGCTTATGAGCTGAGCATTAAAGTAAACTTGAGTTTCCAAAACATATGAAAGAATTCATTCCTGGCATGAGGGATCCTGATATAAACAAAAGCACTGAGATGAGAAAGAATTGTGAATCATACAGAAGTGAATTATGGGAAAAGCCATGAAGTGGGGATGTTAGAATTCTAATCATTTTGAAGGGCTTTAAATGGCAAAAAGTTCATATTTTATCCTAGAAGCAATAGAGAGGTCACTGAAGGATCCATAACAGGGGAGTAATGTTGTCAGATTTGTGATTTAGGAAGGCAATTTTTGTAACCAAGTTATGTAAGGATGGGTTAGAGAGAGTAGAAACTGGAAGTTTGTAGTGAAATAAGAGGCTATTAGAATAGTTGATAAGTAATGAGGTCCTGAACTAAGATGGAGGTTTGTGGGTGGATATAGATATTACAAGATTTAGTGATTGACTACAGGTGGATAAAGAAGGAAGAGTAAAGAATGGTGATATAGTCATAACCCTGAGAGACGGGAAGGATGGTGGTGCTCTCAACAGAAGTGTTAAAATTTAGAGCCCAGATTGGGACAAAGACTGAGGGAGCAGGATACTTTCCATCTTGGAAATGTGGATTTTTATATATGTCCAGTCCAGTTGAAGATGTCAAACAAACAAGTTATAATTAAGAACTGGAACTCAGGAGAGATATTAGAGCTGGATATTAAAACTCAAAATTGCCCACTGGGGACACCCTATACAAATTGGAGGCTCATCTTCAAAGATGTAATAATAACTCGTTTGGAGCTGATGGGATCTATACCTAGAAAATGTAGAGAGAGATGGGAAGAGGATCCAGGACAGAATCTTAGGTAACACCACAGTTAGTGATTATAGATGATGATTCAGGGGGAAAAGACTGTGAAGGAGAATCTAGAGAGAGCAGTGTCATGAAATCTAAAAAAAGAAGTAGTGTCTAGTTGGAGAACATAATCTACAATGTCAAAAGCTACAGAGAGATAAAAATGGATGAGAAGAGGAAAGGTCATTGGATTAAGAAATTCTTGATAACTGAAAAGAATAGTTGCAAACCTGGAAAAACTTATAAGAACTGATGAAAAGTGAAGTGAGCAGAACCAGAACATTATACACAGTAACAGAAATGTTGCAATGAGGATTAACTGTGAAAGGTACTCTGATCAGTACAATTATCCAAGACAGTTCCAAAGTACTTATGATGAAAATTGCTATCCACCTCCAGGAAAGAACTGATGAAATCTGAGTGAAGATTGAAGCATTTTTTTTTTACTCACTCTATTTTTCTTGCTTTTCCTTTTGCAACATGGCTAATACGTAAATATATCTTGCAAGATTTCACATGTATAATTGATATCATAATGCTTGCCTTTTCAATGGGTGGGGGAGGACAGGGAGAGAGGGGGAGATTTTAGAACTAAAAATGTTTTTTAAATGAAGGTTAAAAATAAATAATAATATTATTATAAAAAAGAAAAGAACAGTTGCAGTTGAGTGGTCAGCTTAGAAGTCAGATTGCAAGAGATTGAGTTTTGTTGTTGGTCTTCCAATATTAATATTTTATTGGTTTTATATCCCAATCATTTCCAGCTGTACCACCTCTACTCTCTCAGACCTTGTGTTTGTTAAAATAAAAAGAAGGAAAGGAAGGAAGGGAGGAAGGAAGGAAGGGAGGAAGGAAGGAAGGAAGGAAGGAAGGAAGGAAGGAAGGAAGGAAGGAAGGAAGGAAGGAAGGAAGGAGAAAGAAAATTAGTTAAGCAAACTCAACTGAAACAATGACCATGCCTGATAGTGAATGGAATCTTCTGTTCATTTAGCCTTTTATCTCTTCAAGGAAAGTTTATTTATTTGTGTCATATCTGAGAACAAGTTTGGTTATTAAAATTAGTTTCTATCTTTTTAATTTACATTTTTATAGTTATTGTTTATGTTTTCCTGGTTCTGCTTACTGGAGTCTATATAATTTCATAGGAGTTTCCCAAGTTTCTTTGAGTTTCTCACATTCATCATTTCTTTTGACACAGTAATATTCCATCACATTCCTATACCATAATATATTATGTGATTCATTCTTTTTCAATCAAATTATTTTCCAATAACAAAACACTTTTTTCTCTCCCTTTATTAAAAAAAACAAAAACAAAATTCTTGGAGCAAATATCCATAGTTAAGCAAAACAAATTTCAAGATTCTGGAAGTGAGTTAGGAAGGAAGGGCATGGAGGCAAGGATAATGGAAGGATTTTTCTAGGAATTTGTAAGAGAAATGTACCACAAGAACGTCCCATTTGAAAGAGTTATTGCTCCTTTACCAAGTATTTCAGTGGGATATTGCCTAAACAGGTAAGCCTACATGCACAGTGGTCTGAGGAGGGAGAGAGTTCTAACATCCATGAAGCTCAGTAAGGTTCACCCCAAGGAGTTCATAAGAGAGACATGCCACAACAGCAACTAGCATTTATATAGTGTCTTAAAGTTTGCAAATTACTTCACACACATTCTTTCATCTGATTCTCACAATATGATAAGGTTCTTCCCAGGCATTAGGGACAGTCTATACAAAAGTAGGGAGATATTAGGGTCATAGGTCTGGAGTTGGAAGAGATCTAAGATGATATCCTGTCTGGCACCTTGATTTTACAAATGAGAAAACTGAAGCCCAGAACAGTAAGGTGGCTTGCTGTAGGTCACAAAAACAACATGAGAGGTTGGATTTGAACCCGTGTTTTCTAACTCCAGAACAAATGCTTGGCATAGCAGGGAGAGAGCTGGCCTCAGAGCCAAAAAGATCTGAGTTCAAGTGTCTTTTTGGACAATTCCTGTCTGCATTATCCTGAGCTCTTCACTTAATTTCTCAGTGACCAAGGTAACTCTCTAAGATCATAAAATCGCAGGTAAGGCACAAACCTACATTGGAAGAGGAAGTTTTCTCAGGGAGAATACCCTGTTTCAATGAAAGCAGAAGCCTGTCCTAAATAAATAAGAAACAAACAAATAAAGTGCCAGTATACAATTGGTACAGAAACCTCAGGATGGTAGAAATACAAGAAGTAGGAGCTCCAGCATCCACCTCTTAGCTCCTTCATCACCATTACTGTATTCATGCAAGCGACTCTGGGGCACATCTCTCCATCTTTCTTGTGGTAGATGAAGTCCAGTCCCAGGCAGAGAGTGGTAAATGCAGGACCCTATATTGAGAAGAGAAGACAGAGGAAAAGGGAATAGGAACTTGAACATACACAGCCTCCCACAAACTTCCTAACCGTGGTTATCCCCCAGAGTCCTTAAGCCATCTAAGCAGTTCCAAAAAGAACACTGGCTATGTCAGAAGACCTTGGTTTTATATTCTGGCTGTACTACTTCCTTCCTTTCTTTCTTTGGCTCAAGTTATTTAGCTCTCTGGACTAATGCTCCTCATCTCTAAAATGAAAGGGTTAGACCAGAATGTCTCTAAGGTCACTTCCAGCTCTAAATCCCATGGTCCTATGATCTTCCATTTGATCTTGGGAGGCCAGGCTGCAGATGAAAAAAATCAGATCCTAGTGAGAGAGTGGGAATTCATGGCTTAATTCTAATCAGTTGCCCATCCTTCCCTCTTGCTGAGTTCAGATTGTCCTTTGGTTCTCCTCTCCCCCTCAACCCAAACTCCCTTCATCCAGGGGAGAGATCATCCTGGTGAGTGGAAGCAGGTCAACCTCATGCTGACCTTCACTATCTCCTTCCCTCAGAGACTCAGCTCTTCTCAGCAGAAATATCTAGAGATGAAAGACCTCTCACCATTCATTCCCTTCACTCCCCAGTTCCCTCAAAGAATGCTGGAACTAGAGTGGTCAGAAGGTTCCCACTTCCCAAGGCTCTAGTGGAGGACTGGGATCCAGACTGCTGGCAGGCCTTTACATACTATCTTATAATTACCTCTCCCCCACCCCCCGCCCCCGCCAAGCTTATTGTGCCCACTTCTTGTCTTCTAAATTTGGTCCCAACTTGGACAAGTTTTCCCTGCTCTGGTTATGGCTGCTCACCCAAACACCTCAGTGATACAAGTAATGGAGTTTTCATTCCTTAATAGACTTCTTTACAGATATAGCTCCATACCTAGCTATATAGCTCCTCCTATACTTCATTGTCATTAAGAAGCAAGTCTAATGATCTTTCCCCAAATTTATTTTCAGTAGCCAGAGAATTTTACAGATAGGAGTCCATAAATCCCCAGCAACGCAGACTCCTAACAGATGGTAGTAAACGGTTTTGAAAATATTTCAAAACCTGCCCTACTTTTAATTCCCCAAATGTTTCTCCCTCATACTTGGTTTTTAGTTTTTTTAATAGCATTTTCCTTCATTGTCTCCAATGGTCTCATTTTGGTTGTAATTTATGCTTCCTTATGCTTCAAGACTATATCCAAATTAGACACTAAATGCATACAACACCAAAAGAAACTTGCAGAATTTCACAATGCTTTCTCCCTTCTCATTGATGGAACTTCCCTCTGAGGACAAGAAAAGCCATGGTCTTATTTGATGTGTTTCTCAGCATGAAGAGAAAAAAAAAATGCTTAGAGAAAAATGCAGAAGACAGTGACTATCCACCAAATCCCAAACACATTGCAAATTATAAATTGGGGTACAACTTTACTTTTAGCCAATTGTCCTCAATTAATAGTGTAAGTGGATCGAATTAGAGAATCTCAAGGTCAAAGAGGTCATCTAGTTCAATTTCCTATACCTATCCCATCTATAACATGCCAAATAAATGCGACTAACCCAGAATCGGTTCTGGCCTCAGATACTTAACACTCACAGGAAAAAAAAACTGGCCATGTAACCTTGGGCAAGTTACTTAACCCCAATTGCTTAAAAAAATAAATGATTGACTAGTTTTCTCTTGCATACCTCTAGTAATGGAGAAGGTAGTACCTAAAACCCATTTCATTTTGGAAAACTTTGATGGTTAGAAAGTTCTTCCCTCCTTTGAACTGAACTCTGCCTACCTGTAATTTTTATCCACTGATATTCATGCTTAATCTGCTCATTGTTCTTCTATGAACATCTATAAGTTCATCTATGAGAACAAGAATTGCTGTGCTCTGCAACTGCTGCTCTGCCTAGTTTCAACTCCATGAAACAAGATGTTCTGATGCCATGTACCTTCTGGACTTGTCCCTTCCCACCTCTCCTGTCTTCTTTTATGTGCTGTCTGTCCCTGTTGGATTGTAAGGTCCTTGAAGGCAAGAACTGTTCTTTGTTTTATGAATTATATTCCAAGAACGTAGTAGGTACATATTAAATTGTTATTAGATTGGATTGTAATGCAGTGAAATCCTTCATAGAACCTCAACCCTAGTCCAAACCCTCATTACCTCTCATCTGGACTACAGCAATAGCTTTCTCACTGGTTCCCCCATCTCAAGTCTCTCCCCAACTCCTATCCACCCTTCACTCAGTTGCTAATACCATTTCTCTAAAGCATGGGTCTGATGCCCTTTTCTTCTCCTTCTCCTTCTCCCTCTCCACTACACACACACACACACACACACACACACACACACACACACTGAGCTCTAATGATGCCTCATTGTTTCACAGATAACACACAGGAGGCTCTGAAGGTTTTGGACTCTAGCCTGTAGCAGGTTCACTCTTGATCTGATCAGACAGGCAGATGACTTTGGAGGGGTTAATAATAAGTTTTATTCTAGTCTAATCTTCTCAGAAAGGTTGCCAATAATGGAAGTACAAGTTCTTACAGCATTCCCTAATCACCCTTCTTGTAGGGGCCAGAAAGAAGCGGGGATAACTACTTATCAATGGGGTCAATTGAGACAGGCACAGCTTGTGCACTCCCTTTAATCCCCTTAAGCCTCAATGGGGACTGGTTGAGGTAGGTACATGCATTCCTCTATCCATTACCTATAGTTTTTCCACTCACAGACCAGTGCCCACTTGTTTATAGGGCAACAGACAAAGAAGGCATCTTGCTAACATTAAGCTCACAGGTTAACTTTAGCAATATTATCATTCTATGCAAGCTTAGTAAATATCAATTATGTCACGCCCATATCTCATGGCATCGTCACAATAGGACTGTTGGAGACCAAAGGAGGATGAGGTGCCCTGAAAAGGGCTCAGCAGGTCTGCACTCTAGACGGGCTAATCTTCCTGTAATGTCTCATATACCCCAAAACAAAGCTGAATCTTTTTTTTTTTTGCAAAGCTGAATCTTGGAAAACATGCAGGTGTGTCCATAGACCAGACCATCACAAGAATGTGGGTTAGAACATGCATATTACTTCAATCAAAGTGGAGAATTTTAAGGAGAAAGAATGTGTCTGAAAAACTATCATTACCCTGTTACTACAGGTATCATGATTTACATTCAATCCTCACCAGCCTGACCTTGTGTCTTGGCATCTTGCTTCTGTCTCAGCCTCTTAGACTTGAAAAAATTCATTTCTTGACCCAGCTGGTCTCTGGATTACACTTTTACTTGGATCCTGATTTGTGCCCTGACTCTCTTTTCTCAAAAGGGAATCTTTGCTCAGGCCTGGTGATTACGTTAATTACTGCCCCCCACTATGTCAGCTTCCCAACCTTCCTAATCTTGCTCCCCCATTCCTCTCCATGTAGTCTTGTAAAGCATTGTGGCATATTCTGGTGTAAATGTTTTTAACTCAATTCTACCACTGTTATTTACTCCTGAACTGGCTCTCGAGATTTTCCTGGCTTTCTAATAATCCTTTACGCTTTCTTCTGCCCCACTGGGATTTGGTAGAAATAAAGGTGACAGGTGATTGATTCTCTTTGAGATCCTTGAAGACAATTTGACATTAATGAAAAATTATGGTAGAGCAAATAGTCTTGTGTTTTAGAGGCTTATATAAGGTACTCTACCTCTTTAATGCCAGTTTTTATAAGAAGCAGCTAATGATGAAAAGGGCCAAAAAAGTGTTTTTGTAGAAAAGAAGATGTTAATTGTACAGATATTTTGGATGAATGTTTTGATACCTAACATGAATAAAAAAGAATTTGTTTAAATATCTGTGGCTAATATGTGTGTGAAGAAATAGATTTCAGAAGGGATTTGGAAAGTTTTGGCAATTAAATTATCTGAAGTATAGATCTGAAGATTTTGTTTCTTTACACTTACATTTGTCTATTTAGTAAGTAAAATGTTCCTCTGCTTCTTTAAAACATTAAACTCTTTCTATGAGGGAAAGGCATCATTCCACCTAGTTGAAATAGATTGATTGAAGTAGAGGATTTTGTTTGAGATTTCAGAGCTACAAGCATGATGAGTACTTCAACTAATTTGCATAAAAAAGTTTTATTAATAAAGAGGATAAAACTAAGAAAACAAAAACATATAAAAATTTGGAGACTGAGGTATGATTTTTAAAGAACTATTGATTTGTGGTGTTGTAACTTTTTCAGTGAAAGATAAACCCCTGGTATTGAAGAGGGTGTCATTTAAATCCCTGAACCAAGCAGGTTCTACCTGCTTCTTCCTAAAGAGAAAACAAGGCTTTGTAGCAGGAGGCCTGAGAAGCTATGGGTGTTAGAAGCAGTCATGTGAGAGAAGGCTTCAACTGAGCCATCACTAATTGCTGAGAGAAAGAATTTGCATTTAGAAAGAATTTATTGGTCTAGGGCTCCAGAGACAGTAGTGCCCTCTACCACATCTAGAGATGGAGAAAGGGGAAGCTTTTCTTAGAGTCTGTTACCCACTATTTCTCCTCTGGCCTTTGAAAAGCTTTTTTACATTTGAGATCTATCCTGATGAGTTGGCTTAAAGGCTGAACCTAAACTGTGTTGTTATTAGCTCAGTTGTGATCCCAGCATCTGGGTGAATGAATAACTGACTGTTCTGGTCTGTGTAGTCCAGAAGAAACTAGTTTCATGAGCTTTGCTTTTCTCTAGCTTAATGAGAACTGCTATTCACATTAAGATCTTATTCTTTTTAAATGCTTGTTCAAGGGTGATAGTTAATTGAAAGAGTTTTTAAAGGCTGTGTTGGAATAAACAAGAGAAGAGGATTTCCCTGACTGAAGAGTCAAGCAGTAAACAGAGAAGCATTTTTATATAGTGCATGTTCATGAATGGACCAATAACTTTGAAGTCTGCAGTATAGAGTTGTGAGTTGTTACTAGCACATTCTTCATGTTCATATAAATATGTCTCTGCCCTTCACCATAGAGACTAAGTATGTTCATGGAAGAGTGTGGTCTCAGTTTTCATGTGTATTGTTTTGTATTTTATTATTAATGTATTTGCTTTAATATATTAGGAACTATTAAATTACTATTTCCTTTCATTTATTGTTAAGAAAGTGGTTATGCTCAGGATCTAAAAGTGTCATTATTTTGAATAGTTGGTTGGTAGACAGAAAGTGCATTTGATGGGAACTCAAGCTAGAGTGATGAATAGGAGAAATGTATTTCTTCTCAACAAGGTTACCAGCCCTTCCCCCACCCGAGCACTCTGAGAGAGTTTGAATGTAACTGTGTGAAACTATGTAAGGATGATAGTGACAAACCTAAAGAAAAGAATAGATGTTAGAAACATCTAGGAGAGAAGCGTGAGGCCCCAACATTGTAAGGGTATTGGAACAGAACACCTTTCTGTCATTACACTTACGGATGTATATGTTATTTCCCTCAACAGAATGTAAGCTCCCTGAGGGCTATTTGAATTTTTTTAAAAAACCCTATCACCCAGCATAGTTCCTGACACATATTGGCTTGAATTGAAGATTCTTGTTTATTGATCCTCTTGGTGGTTGTGTGGTGACTAATAGGGGGTGTAGGGCAGAGGTGAGAAGAGGGAGGAGTTCGAAGACACATTGAGATAAAAGGAGACAGCTCCACCAACTGGTCCTGACAACACACTGGAGACTCACCGGCATAAATGCCCATTCTCCTTCAAAGCTCAGCAAGGTTGAAAACCTTTCTGGCTGTCACATCGGTGGCTGGTTTTAGCAAAGCTCAAGGAAGATTGTTATTTTTAATTTTGAACTTAAATACAGATACACACAGGAACACTTCCATGTACATAACACAATATAAAAAGAGGATTCAATATAAAACCATGAATTTCCATTTCGCACTGCTTACTTAAAAAAAAAAAAAACACTATGTAACAAACGATACTCATCATTTTCAAAGCTACCCTGCTTTTCTGCTTCCTTCTAAGTTTTCTTTTGTTCTCTACTGGGTACTTTTTTTTCTCCCTTCCCCCCCACCCAACCCTTGAGAAGATTACCATTAGACACAAATATGTGTGTATGTATACATACACACACAATACACACATGTATATCTGTAAAACCATACTATAACACTTCTATTTATCAATTCTTTCTCTGGAGGTGAATAGCATCTTCTTTCATAGGCCCTTTGTATTTGAATTGAGTATTTATGACACTCAAAGTGAAGTAGTCTTTGAAATTTGTTTTTAGGACAGTAATTCCATTACTGAGTACAAAATTCTCTGGTTTTTCTAATTTCACTTTTCATTATTTCATATAAGTCTTTCCATGTTTTTCTAAAATCAACCAGCTCATTATTTCTTTTCTTTTCTTTCTGGAAGGCAAGTGAAAATCATATTTTATTATTTTTAATATAACATTTTATTTTCCCCCAATTACAAGTTAAAATAATTTTTAACATTTTTTAAAAAAGTTTTGAGTCCCAAATTCTATCCCACTCCCCTCTTTCCCTCCCCCTGCCCCCAAGATGGTAAACTGATATATGTTACACATGTGTAATCATGTAAATCATTTCTGTATTAGTTATTTTGTATAAGATTTGAATTTTTAAAAAGAAAGTAAAAAGCAGCATGCTTCCATCTGTTTTCAGACAATATCATTTTTCCCCTGGAGGCAGATAACATGCTTCATAATGAGTCCTTTAGGGTTTTATCACTGAGAATACTTACATCATTCACAATTATTCATCATACAATATTGCTATAACTAGATACAACATTCTCCTGGTTCTGCTCACTTCACTTTGTATCAGTTTATGTAAGTTTTTCCAGGCTTTTCTGAATCATCCTTCCGGTCATTTCTTATAGCACAATAATATTCCATCACAACCATATGCCACAACTTATTCAGCCACTCCCCAATTGATAGATGTCCTCTTGATTTCCAGTTCTTTGCCACCACAAAGAGAGCTGCTATAAATACTTTAGAACATATAAGCTCTTTTCCTTTTTCCCTAAACACCTTGGGAAATAAAGCTAATACTGGTATTGCTGGGTCAAAATTCATAATTCCAGATTGTACTCTAAAATTGTTGGATTAGTTCACAATTCCATCAACAGTGAATTCATGTCCCAATTTTCCACATCCCTTCTGACATTTGTTGTTTTCCCTTTTTATATTTTTTAGCTAATCTGATAGGTGTAAGAAAATATCTTAAAGTTGTTTTTATTTGCTTTTCTCTAATCAGTGGTGATTTAGAGCATTTTTTCATATGACTATACACAAATGCTCCAAAAATGGGTATTACTGCACCCTGGTGGGGGAGGGGGGTGGTACCACTGGAACGATGTAAGGACCAGTAGTATCTTCAGGTACAATTGGGGTCATTGAATAAAAATAAGGAAGAGGTGGAAGCATAAGTAAAGAAGAGAAGAAAATTGTGAAAAACTGTTTGTACATGTTTCATCTGTTGTGTAACAGAGTTAAAATCATAGTGATCACATAATTTTCCAAATAAACACGCAAAATAGATGTTATATCTGATCAGTGGTCAAATCTGCCAACTGGTCCTAACAAGCAAGTGTTGGCAGGCAAATGTGTTGCACATTGTCGGGAAGTCCAGCATGTATTGGCAGGAATATGTGCATGTAATAATTTAATAATTTGTTTACAATATGATACTATACAGTTACATGGTGCAATATTGCATCATCAAAATTTCAATGCAGGAAATACCCCCACAATTTTACAGCAAAATATTAAATTTAAGATGCATCTTTTAAAAATATTTTGTATTTTTTAAATGATGCAAATTTCTTTTTTTTTTTGCTTTTTGGAGGGCAATTGGGGTTAAATAACTTGCCCAAGGTCATACGGCTAGGTTTGTGTGTGTGTGTGTGTGTGTGTGTGTGTGTGTGTGTGTTAAGTGTCTGAGGCTGGCTCCGAACTCAGGTCCTCCTGACTCCGGGGCCAGCACTCTACTCACTGTGTCACCTTGCCTCCCCAAAATGATGCAAATTTCAAAAAAAAAAAAAACCATTAAAGGGTTAAAGAAATTAAATTTCCAGGGGGGGCACTGAGTATTTTTTTTTTGAAAAGGAGGTAGTAGGTGTAAAGCCATGCATGAGCATCTTTCCAGAGGACTATTGCTGTGAACAGCTTTCAAGGTTCTGATTACATAGTATAGCAAACTATTTATTCAATAATAAATCAGAACAAAACATTCACAGAGAATCAAAATATAGCATTCACAATAACTCAACAACTTATCATAGAAAATGGCCACATAGTTTTCACGAAAGTGGTCTCATAGTTTTGAACAAAGTACAATCATTTTAGTCAATCAATCACTTAATAACTCAATCATTCAATCATAAAGTACAAAAGGTCAAAGTCGTCCACCTATGGGGCACACTAAGTTACAAATCAGTCACTATTCAGTCATCAGTCACTATTCAATCATCAGTAACTACTCAGTCATCAGTCACCACTCAGTACCCTCTTAAGGGGTAGTGGAAAATACACAGGCCATCCACCCGTTGGTCAGAAGTAAATCACAATTTCATCACTACTCAGTATCCATGGAGAGGCCTTTTCATCTTGACTTGGGGCAGATTCTCAGCTTCCATCATTCCTCTTCCATGGTCCCACCTCCTGCCCCAAACTAACCAACTTCTACCTGAGTTCAAAGGCAGACAGCTCTTAGCTTCTTGTCCAGCTCTTCATGCAGTTCCTGCTCCACAATGGAGCTCACAGTATCCAGTCCATCTCAAATCCTTCACAGTCTCTGTTCCTGGGAAGACAAGGGTTAACAAAGCCACAAGAACATTCATCCACATTAACAAAACCACAACAACATTTCTACAGAATACCCATACCACAGTCATGCTTCCTCAGTCTTTGGCAGCTCCAGCTGGCCCTCAGAAATCCTCAGCAGCCACAGCAGCTTCAGCTGACACTCAGAAGTCTATAGCAGATTGGATCTCAAAATCAAAATCACTTTCTCCACAGAAGTTCCAGTCCAGCAGCAGCAATAGCAGCTCAGTGTTCAGGTGCTCATCCCAAGAAGTTCTGACTTTCCCAGCTGGGGTTTTTCCTTATATACAATATTGCTCCTCCCTATTCAGTCCCTTCCTATTACATCAGCAACAGCGGTTCATACCTTCTGTTTCTTTAACAGAGGCTTAATTTGAAATTAGGTGCTAAGTACCTGTCAACTTAGCAATACAAAGGGATCTTCAAATTTGATTACTGTTACAGTAGGTCAAAGAAGCTTGGGAACCTCTGATACATAGCTTTGATTTCTTAATTGAAAAACTTCCTGTTCATATCCTTTGACCATTTATCAATTGGAGAATGATGCATGTTTTACAGATTTGACAAAGTTCTTTATCTATTTGAGAAATGAGACCTTTATCTATATATTTCCCAATTTTGTCTATAACTTTTTCCCAGTTTCCTACTTTCCTTCTAATCTTGGCTACATTGGTTTTATTTGTACAAAATCATTTTAATTTAATGTAATTGAAATTATTGATTTTACACTACACAATGCTTTCCATATCTTGTTAATTTATAAGTTCTTTTATTCATAAGTCTGATAGTAATGTGTTCCATATGTTCTCAAGAAAGATTCTGAGAAAAGTATTATGCTAGTGTAATGGTTATGGGATTTGAAAATCTTCCATGCCCCTTGAACATGCTGATGTAGCAGGAAGGGGTGGGGCAAAAGGAAGTCAGAGCCAAGCTAGAGTCAATGCAATAACTGGAAGCAGGAGGCTGTGGAGCAAACTTCTTTTTTTTGAGCCAGCCACAATTTCTGCTAAGGACTCCTGCTAAGGACTGCCAGGGATGGGAACTATGGGGGGGGCAGAGCTTCTGGGAGCAAGCTGCATGGACACTGAGCAATTGCCTTGAGTGAGGAAAGGAGGATCTTTGCCTGAGATAGCCTGTTCTGTTTTGAAGGCTTGAGAATGTGGGTGTTTACTACATTAACTATGTGTGCCAGTATGGTGGCTTTGGCTTTCTGGTTTGGGGACTCAGTTTTCTGGTATTAGAATAAATGTTCTAGCTATATCTCTCATGTAGAGAACCTGTTGTATTTTGTGATTAATAACCATATCAGCATATTTATAATTACTGTAGGCATTGTGAATACTGCATTGTTGATACAGCTAGGTAGGCACTGAGGGGAATATAAAGATAGCCAATTCATGGATCCTATTCTCAAAGAAAATAACTATGGCAAATAAAGTCATGGAGTTGGGAACTGAGTTGAAAAAACATGCTTATTCTTAGCTTTCTGAATGACTTCAAACCCAACAAATGTTCAGAACTAGACTGAGGAGATAGACAAGTGAACAATAATTATATAAAAATCAGTCACTTATTTCTACAGAAAATGCTTGTCTCACCTTCACTCACAAGTGTCCATTGTCTCTTTCCTGAACCTACACACAATATTAATAGTGCTCCAGGAGCCGTCGATACACCAATTAGAGAGTAGAAATCAGAAGACACTGCATTAAGGAAGAAAAAATTCCAAAGTTTGAAAAAAGTCTATCATTACTCTGCAGTTGCTATAGTAGGTTACATTTTGGCCCAAACCTTAAGTTGAAGGGACAATGATTTTCTTTGAAGAGGTCACTGAAATTCTGTTTACAGAGAGTTGCTTTTGTGGACATTTCCAAACCCACATTTTTCTCTGAGTGACTTTTCCTCTGCCACCAGTGTCCTGTCGTAAAAAGGTATTTCTACTTCTAATCCTGAGTTTTCAGATGGGCTTTTGGATTACAAAGTATTGATTATTTGACAACTCTCAGGAGGTTTTAAATGAAACTGCCTACAGCTTACATTGAAACAAGTGCAGTCTCCTGAAGGACCTTTAAATCTTGCCTGAAGTAAGCCTGCCTTGCTGAATACTTCCTCCCTCTTTCCCACTGCAAGGTAGTTTGAAGCTTGCCTGAATTTTAACTTAACTTGTACTACATTCATGGGAAGGATTGCATGAGGGAAAAGAGGAAGGGAAGTGAGAATTTACTTTTTCCAAAGTTCCTGCACAGTTCTCTGCAAAAAAACAAATGAATAAATAAACAACAGGTAGCGTATGAGCTGTTATGAGAAGCATCATGGTATCATAGTGAGACAGCCAGCCTCAAAGCCAGGAAAACTTACGTTCAAATCCCATCCCTGGCACATGCCATGTAATCCAACAAGCCATTGCTCTATGTAATTCTTGAAGACCTTAAGTTGCAGAGAAAGTGCCAGCCTGAACTGGTAGAGAGAATTTCCTAAACCTGAGCTCCCTATATAAACCAAATCATAGATCTAGTTCCTAATTGTTATAGAAAGAGCATAGAGAAAGCCCAAAGGTTTGGGGTTACAGAAATGAATGACTGAGTTATCCTTCAAGTCCCATTTGATAAAACAGGTGAAAACAATGCCATCACGAGCTCATGAGTATTGTCCCCATTTCATTTTGTCACCTTCTTCCTTGCCTTATTCCTAACCCTGTGAAAATGGAGTGTAATCAATCTTCTCTTTTCCAAAATCACAGAACCTCAATGGTGAAGTCCACTAAACATTAAGTCAAAGGCCAGGTCTGGGGGGGTGGTCAGAGGGTTGGGTGAGTAAAGGAAGAACCCTAAAGGAGACTCTGCCCTTAAAAAGTACTAATAGATGTTGAAACAGACAATGACTAGACAAAAAAGATATGGCATTGTCATTCAGTTAGATAAATCAACAAAGCATAAATACTCAGAGGTGGAAGGGGTCCCTGCAGTCCTCTAGTCTGCCCAACCTAGTAACCTCACTCATTCCAAGAATATTATATTATATTATATTATATTATATTATATTATATTATATTATATTATATTATATTATATTATATTATATTATATTATATTATATTATATTATATTTATTATATCATATCATATTATATTATGTTGTATTGTATTACCTTATGTCATATTTATCATATCATATTGTATCGTATCATATCATATTATATTACATTCACATAATGTAATGAAAAGAATTCTAAATTTAGAATCAGGATCTGGCTTCCAATCCTATTTCTGCCACTGGACAAATCCCTTAACTCCTCTGGGTCCTAGTTTCTTCATAGACAAAATGAGATAGTCAGACTAGATAACTGTTAAGGTCCCTTCCAGTTCTAAATTTATTAAATGAGTGAAATGGTTATAGTCATATGATGACATCAGAAGACTCAGTTCAATAGTCAAGAAGCACCTACAATCTGCAAGGCACAATCCTATAGCACATAATATACAAAGATGAAAAGAGCCCTTGTCCCCAAGGACAATCCAACAAGGGGATTAGGTATAAATAAATAAAAATCCTATAAGGAAGAACAGTAAAGGCATGGCAGATATCAAAACAAAGTGCTATATGCCTGTTTGAGGAGGGAGATGTTGTGTTCAACTGGGAAATAAGGGAAGACTTTCTGAAAGAAGAAGCATTTGAACAAAGCTTTTTAAAGGAAAACAAGGATTTCAGCTATGCCAGAATACCAGTGATGAAGTACACTACCCACCTCTTGACAGGAGGTGACAGACTCAAGATGCAGAATGAGAAATACATTTGAAGATGAAACCAATGTGGGAATTTGTTTTGCTTGACTATGCGTATTTATTCCAAGGATTTTGTTTTTCTTTTTTTTTTCCCAGTGGGAGGGGTGAAAAGGAGAAATTATTTTTCATTAAAAAAATAAAAAATGCAAAGGAATTCTAGGTATGTCCTAAAATAAGGAAATAAGAAAGAGTAGACTGAAATTGAAGCTAAGTATAGCTAGAAAATCAAGAAGATATGAGTTTAAAAATCCAGCATTAAACACTTACTAGCTGTGTGGTTTGGGCAAGTCACTTAACTACTGTCTGCCTGTTTCCTCATCTGTAAAATGGGAATAATATTAAAATCTATGAGGGTTGTTCTTAGGAACAAATGTGATAATAATCATGAAGTGTTTAGTGCAGTGCCTGGCACATAGGAAGCGGTATATAAATGTCAGCTAGGAGGAAGAGGAGGAAGAGAGTTTGGCCAAAATGTAGAGTACATCAATTCCATTTAACAAATGTTCTCATTCTATGCAAAGTTGTGCTGAGTTGAGGATAGATAGATCAAAGACAATACGACAAAGGCAATATGAAATAGTTCCTGCACTCAATGTTGTACCAGGGAATAAGATAAGTATACAGATAATACGAAATCTATGTGAAGCAAATGCAGATTTATAATTTCTGATCAGTCAGAAGTTTTATTAAGCATTGTACTAGCTTCTGTGTAAGAACTAGGACAGAGAGGACAATAACTAATAGGGGCATTGAAAATGGCTTACTGTGGCTTCTAAGCTGAGTTTTGAAGGAAGCTAGGGACTCTATATGGGATTCTTTGTGGACGTAGTATATCCTAGAAGGAGGGAGTAAGTCTACTCAAAGTCATAAGTGGAAAAAGAATGAATGTCATGGACAGGAAAGCAAGTAGTCTTATATTTTAGATATAATGGAGAGTAATATGAATTAAGATTGAAATAGTAACCATTTTGTGGTAGGCTATGAACATCAGGCTAAGAATTTTGCTTTTTATTCTAGAAGCAATAGGAAATCATTGAAGATTTTTGAGTAGGAAGTGACACAGTCAGATCCATGTTGAAGGCATATTGATTTGGCAGCTGTGTGGAAGATGAACTAGAGAAGGGAGCTACTGGAAACATTAAGACCAATTAGGGGATTATTACAGTAACACCAGGTGACAAAGGCCTGAGCTAGGTTAATGGCTTCCTGTGTGACCAAGAGAAAGGGGAATGGAAATAAAAAATATTTTGGAGATAAAATCAACAAAACTTATCAACTGGTTGGATTTGGGCTAAAGGGAGAAGGAGGCATTAAAAATGATTCCTGATATGTAAAAATATTTATAGCAGCTCTTTTTTTGTGGTGGCAAAGAATTGGAAATTGAGGGGATGCCCATTAATTGGAGAATAGCTGAACAAATTATACTTTATGACTCTGATGGAATACTATTGTGCTGTAAGAAATGATGGTCTCAGAAAAACCTAGAAAGACTTATATAAACCAATGTAAAGGGAAGTGGGCAGAACCAGGATAAGATTGTACACAGTAACAGTAATATTGTGATGATAATTAATGTGAAAGACTTAGCTACTCTGACCGATACAGTGATCTACAACAATTCCAAAGGACTCATAATGAAAAGTGCCATCTATCTCCACTAGGTGAACTGATAAAGTCCTTTCCAGCTGCAGATTTATGGTCTATGATGCGGAAAAGATTTATAACATAAATATGTCTCCAAATAACCTACACACATCAATTTGTGACACTATTTGAAATTCCTACATTAGACATCATTTTCTATTTTGACATACAAATGTTCTTGGTTAGGATATGATATTGAGTTGTTATGTAATGAACATTTGTTAGACCTGATTAATTTCTTTTTTATGGTTAACTGAGATCAAGACACTGAGAGGAAAGAAGGAAGGAAGGAAGGAAGGAAGGAAGGAAGGAAGGAAGGAAGGAA
>NW_027186546.1:7454936-7569610 GCF_028583685.1 Petaurus breviceps papuanus | reverse complement strand
GAAGGAAGGAAGGAAGGAAGGAAGGAAGGAAGGAAGGAAGGAAGGAAGGAAGGAAGGAAGGAAGGAAGGAAGGAGCGAAGGAACGAAGGAACGAAGGACAAAGGGAGGAAGGAAAGGATGTATGAACTGACTGTGGCATTAATAATATACTCTAGTCAATTAGAAAAAAGAAAAGTTTCAGGAAAATGGATAGCTAAGCCACTGATAGGAAGGGTCCCCACTTCACAGTTTTTTTGGAGTGACTCTAGACTAGTCTTTATTTTTATAACTCTACTATATAGTGAGGAAACTGAGGTTTAAAAACCTCAAGTGACTTGGCTAAGTTAACAGTCTAGTTCATGACAAGCCTGGGACCTGAATCCAGGTCTGCCAAGCCCTACATCATCGGTTTTCCAAAGCTTGTATCCACAGAGCAAGCAGCAGATGAATTTCCAATAGCCTCTGGACTAAGCAGCCAGGGATCCTTACTGAGGAGAATAAATGCCTCCCTATGAACACCTTATAATTGTTGATTTATTATGAGCCGAAACATAGGTGTTTTTCTGAACCAGAATGTTCTCATGGACTATAAACATCAGGTTTTAGGAAATAGATAGGCTTGGGAAATTTCTATAATTCATGTGGCACATCTGGAAGGAGTTAGAGTGAGGTGTAGCTGCCCTGAAGTGCACCTGTGTTCTTTGGCAAAAGCGTAACTTCTGGTGTAACAAAGATAGCGGTGTCCCCTGGTGGAGGATACTGGCTTGGTCCAGGGCCTAGACTTTCTACCCCTTGGTCCTTTATTTCTTTCCCCCTGATTCAGGCAAATTGTGCAGTGGAGTAAGTGTACTACATGTACACTCAACACATAACCAATTCATTCTTACAGGTAAGGAACTGAGGCCCAGAAAAGTATTTTTTTCATACCCTACTTTTATTATTATTTATTTTTTTATTTATTTGATATTTGATAATGTTTATTATTATCCCTATTTTATTACATACCCTATTACTTACATGACCCAATGTCACATAAGCAGTAACCAGCAGAAAGAGAATTGGTCTTTGGACTCCAAACCCAACATTCTTTCAAACAAATTGCCTCTCCAAAGATGCCAAAGTTATTCCAAGCATATAGAATAAGCATCTGACTCCTGCCTATCATGCCACATCCTTTGTTGTCGTTAAGTTGAATTGATAAAAAAAACTCATATTTACATTGTACTTAAAAGTTTACAAAGCACTCATCTCCCAGTAACCCTGAGAAATAGGCAGTATAATAAGTATTATTCCCACATCAACAACAAGGAAACAGACATTTTAAAAGGTTAAGTGATTTGTGTATTGTCACTTAAGTGTTTGAGGATGGATACGAACTTAAATGTTCTGACATGTGGTCCCATCCCCTATCCACCATGCCACATGTGCAAGAAACTTTTTAAACTCTCCGTTAAGGGTTTATATTTATTCCCATACAATTTCATCTTACTTTCTGTTTACCATTCTTACAAGTTGAAATCTTATTCTTTCTACTGATAATTATATATTGTTCTGAGTACTGTACTAGGAGCTAGGAGAGAGGAAAAGTTTAGATAAGATACTGTCCCTGTTCACATGAGGTTTTAAGTCAAGGAAAGAAGGAAGGAAGGAAAGAGGGAAGGAAGGAAAGAAAGACGAGAGAGGGAGGGAGAAAATAAGGGCATGCATCATTTGCTAGCTTTCTAGACCAGCTGGACCAATTAACAACTCTACCAACAGTACAACCATGTATCTGTTTTCTTTTAGTACCTCCTACATTGGTCAGTTCTCACTTTTTGTCATCTTTTACAATCTAATAGGTCTGAGATGGAACCTCAATGTTACTTTAATTTGTATTTCTCTCATTATTAGTGATTGACAGTATTTTTTCTTATGACAGTAGACAGCTTGGATTTCTTCCCTTGAAAACAGGTATAGCCTTGACCTGATATGTCCTGCTAGGTATTTTTCCTAGAGGATTCTATTGTCTTCTCTCTGCATTCATTCTGTATTATTTTCAGTTTGCCCAGTTTTATTATTCATCATATTCATAACTGGTTATCGCTCTCCCATTCTTATGGTCTACATTCTTGCATTTTCTGTCTTTCCCGGTTTTAATTTCCATAGAGCTTTTCTAGTCCACTATAAAGTTCTCTGCTTGATCCCTTGCCTCTGGTGAAGATCTTTAAAATTTTGCTACATTTACCTTTGATTTGGGGTGTGTTGTTATTTCATTTACATTTTTGCATATATATTATGTATAATACTATGTATATGATTTTCTTAGGCCTGCTTCCTTCACTGTAGATCAATTCATAAAGATGTTAGTATTCATCATTTTTTAGAGCAAAGTAATATTCCATTACATTCACCTACCACAATTAGTTTAGCCATTACTCAATTGATGGGCAGATATATTTTGTTTCCAATTCTTAGCTATTACAAAAAGTGGTGCTATAAATATTTTGAAGTATTGGGGGATCTTTTATTTTTTTAATGTATTACCTTGGATAATTTTATTTAGACTATGTTCCAACTAATAATACTTGTGTAGAGAATTTTAATAGGTTTTTATACAACTGAGACTTTTTTCCCTTTAGCACACACATATATGAATATATGTGTATGTATGTATATATATATATATATGTGTGTGTGTGTTTGTGTAGACGTATATAAATGGTTCAAATGGTGGTTGTTCATTTTAATTATTCCTATTGTTAATATTATCATGGTTAGTAGTAGTGTTATTTTTCTTTTTAATATTACCCTTTTTGGTAATATTAGTATTCTTCCATTTTGGTCCTTAACATTGTGATTAAACTGATCTTCTACATTCTATCATTTTTATTATATCATATATGTACATACACACATACGCGTGAGTGTGTGTGTTGAGTGTAGAGATAAAGTTAGAGGTAGAATTAGGGTTAGAGATTCTAGGTTAGTCTGATTTGAATTGTTCTTACTGAATCCATGCTGACATTTATATTCCACTTATATATAATCTACTTCCTCCCATCCCAAGGTAGTAGCAGATGTAGAGTACTATCCATTTCTTCCAATCATTTAGCTTTCTTCTGATGGATTTGGAACAACATACTTCCTCAAGTTGACACTTCTTAAAGACTCTATATTCTGTTATATTATGTAATCTGAGCAGGTATTGGTGCTTGTCTACAGAAACTGTGGAATATGCCATTTTTATGTCCTCCTGACCCTGCTGGCAGGAGTCAGAGTTTAAATTATAAGCTCTTTTATTTCAGGAACGTCTAGTGGAGCTGTCTCACTGGCTGGACTTCTCTCTCTTGGGTCATTATATATGTCAAATTTGGTTTGGCCAAAGACATTTATTGTTGGAGTTCTCCAATTGCAAACTTTCCATTGAAAGTGACTTCTCAGTGTCATCTTAAAATTCCCCGAAATTAGACTAGCATGTGATTCTAAACCACCCTGCTCTTATTAAATCCATGATTATCTCCTCCAAGAAGTCTTTTTGGACTGACCCAAATACTGGGTTATATTGGGTTTGGGATATTATAATTGCTTTTCATTGTCAATCAGTGAATAAAGAGGGAGCTAGCTGTGGATGAGAAGTTTATATTGGGTATTAGAAATTATAATTGTTTTTGTGTTATTACCTGCTTATTTTTAATTCGCTGTTGGTCCCACATTGGCCAAGGCACTATTTCCTCCTTATAGTGAGTCCCAAGCTTCTCCTCCACAGCTATGCTCCCTAGGGGTGCTCCCTTTTTATTTGCTGATTGACAAAATGAAGACTGCCTCCCACATGAAGGTCAGGGATTGTACATGGAATTTCTTAATCCCATGAAATATAAAGGTCTGATAAACCCAAAGATTTTGCGAGTTAGTAATAAAATCCTTTTCCAACCTTTGCTTTTTAATATGTCCCAGCATATAGTCTTCTCCACTTTCCCCTTCCTCCT
Organism: Petaurus breviceps papuanus; assembly: GCF_028583685.1. Lineage (NCBI taxonomy): Eukaryota > Metazoa > Chordata > Mammalia > Diprotodontia > Petauridae > Petaurus > Petaurus breviceps. The sequence goes on along the minus strand of NW_027186546.1, from coordinate 7,565,666 downwards.
TCAACCTCCTCAACCTCCAACCCTTTTTGTTCCAACCTCTTCAAAAATCCATATGTGAACTCCATGGAAAATTTGTGCCATATGTTTCCAATTCATTCACACCTAACTTCTTGGAAAGTGGTTGGCTAAGCCTTATTTTGTCCAAGAAACCTTTTGAACCTTTATCCCATCTCATCATTTAAAATAGGAAGTTAAAATTGTTGCCAAGAGTAAAATAACAAGAAAGCCATTTCCAAGAACATTTTCAGTCTCCAAACTGAATGTATCTTCACTCTCATTGAATGGAAAAACCAAAAGCACCACGGACGGACCTCACAAGCACTCATCACATGTGGCCTCACGTACAAAGCAGGCCCCCAGGTGCAGCTCCATAAATCCAGGAGTATCCTGGGTAAAATTGCATTAACTTAACGGACCATCCTAGCTCACTCTCCAACTTTTTCTGTATCAATACAGTACAGCTGTGTTTCTGTGAAAACAAGGGCAACAGAAAAGGAGAAAAACACTATTTATAAGGGCTGTCTAGATTAGCGAGTCACATCATTTCAATAGCCCTGAGATATATACACAGCTGACTACTTATGCAAATTTCAGACCTCCTGTTTGAACAAAAGGTTACTGAGGAACATAACCTGGAGCTTTTATTGCTAATGAGGCATTTATTTCCATTTGAATATAGAAGTGTGTATTTTTTCCCTTTTTATGGTGTATCATAATTGTGTCTAATAATATAAAAATAACGTTGAGCCTTTATCTCCACATGGCTTAGACATCAGACACAAATTTCATGTAATTTCCAGTTGTTAGGGGCATGTGAAACACTTATTGATTTCTCCCACGTCTCTGTACAGTTTGTAGACTTGTTGCCGCCCCAGGTGTCCATTTGAAATGAGAAACTCCATTACCTTTGTTCACTTTTAAGTGCTGTGCGTTCTTTAGGCATTTTTTTTTAAATCAATGATTGTAATAATAATGAAGGTACTAAGAAGAGCTGAAGAGCTATGTTTGGTTTCTTCATCAATTGGAGGAGGAAAAAAAAATAAAACCTGCTAGGAGGCCTGAGCACAGACTCATACAGTTTTACTTCCAGGGTTGCTTTTTAATCTGTCTATTAAAGGAATCCTACAATGGATGAAGGATATAGGAGGCCTTCCCTGCGGAGAAAAGGCCATTTCTGTTGCTACTTAGGCCTTTGGGCTTTATCCCTATAGGGTGTGCAAGAAATGATATGGATAAAGAAATATACGATTGGAGTTGGTCAGAAGAATTAGGTAAGCTCCATGAATTTGATGTTTTATACTTTGATGAAGCTGTGATCCCGCTGATGTGAATATTCCCTCCAATGGTACATCCACTGGTACATCTCATTCTGTCTGATTCTAGCCCAAGTCCTTTCTGAGATCCAGGCCCTCCTTCTCAGAGAGCTAGGCCCCCCTGGCAGGCACTCATTCCATCCAAAGCACTGGAGGTTTTTCTCTAGATCTCTTGAGGTTGAATAGATATCAGTGGAGTCTAGGGGATGTCTTTTGGTTATCTCTTACTGTACCTACATGGCCATTGTGAATCTACAGTTAGCCCTTCAGCATCATGACTTTCCCCATCACAGTTTTGATATGTTGTGGGTCAGAAAAAGAAATTAAATGGGAATTTGGGGGGAGTTTTGCAGAAGCAGCAGGTGATTCATATAAGCCAGCAGATGACACAGAAAAAGCTTAGAAACTCAGAAATGCAAAATACATACACACATATGTATATGTGTATGTGTGTGTATATATATACATATATATACATATATATAGCATTGTATAACATCAACCCAAATTTTATAATAAGGTACTTTAAACATCCCATAAAAGAAAAAGAAAAAATTAGACTTCTCTGGTATGAAGAGAAAGCCAAAAATCGTACACACGATTTCCAGATGATGAGGACACTTTGGCCCTAACCCCTTTGATGTAGAAGGGATAACTGTATTTATAAACAGCTTTTTTTTTTTTTACTTTATGTCATTTTATAACCAAACATTACAAATGAAAAAAAAGAAAGATTTCAAGAACTATAATACCAATGAAACAGCAGCAACTGCCAAAGACTGCAGTATTATATACTGTCTTTAGAACATGAGGTTTTAGTTTTAATGAGAACAACAGTCTCCACAATGCAAATCAAAGGGGTGAGGGGCACCACATCTTCACACCCTACCTTCAAATCATAGGTTCATAGACCTGGAAGGGACTTTGGATGTCATTCAGTTCAATCCTTTCATTTTACAGTTGGAAAAACAGAGGCCAGAGAAGTTAAGTGATTCACCCAAGGTTGCACAGCTAAGTAAGTGACAGAACCAGGATGAGAATATAGTGCCACTGATTCCAAATTCACTATTCTTCCCACTTCACAAGGCTGCTTCCTATTCAAAACTATTGCTTGTCGTTTTACTATTAGAGCTTTAGCTTTTTTTTCTGTCTTGAAGGTTTTTGGGTTATTGACTCCTTTTTTAGATACATGCATCTGGGCAAAATAATATACATGATATACCGTGCAACAATATATTTATGCATGAGAGACAGTGTGATATATTTTCACATCTTAATTGTAATATTATTATCAATTTACTCGCTAATAAGGTCTTCTGACTTCAGAGCCAATTGTTTCCACTGTATCATTGCATCCAAATGTTATTTCTCCCAATAGAATATAAGTCCCTTGATGGCAAAGACTATTCAATTTTTGTCTTTGCTTTCTCAAAGCATGGCATAGTGTCTGACACATAGAAGCACTTAGAAAATGCTAATTGATTGATACATCATTCTGCTCTCTCTCTTTCTTTTTCTCTCACTTTCTTCCTCTCTCTTTCCTTCCCTATCCTTTCTTCACCTACTCTTTTTTTTTTGCTTTTTGGAGGGCATTTGAGGTTAAGTGACTTGCCCAAGGTCACATGGCTAGTTTTGTGTGTGTGTGTTTGTGTGTGTGTGTGTGTTAAGTGTCTGAGTCTGGATTTGAACTCAGGTCCTCCTGATTCCAAGGTCGGTGCTCTACTCACTGCACCACCTAGCCACCCCAACCCACTCTCTCTTTATAGAATCTGTATTATATATAATATACATAAACACATTTATCTATTATATAATGTATCTACCTATATATGCCATATATGACATTGTATGTTGATTTATATTATCATATATCATAAGTCAATATAATACATTATATTATAATTTAAGATGTATGTGATAAAAGCATAAGCATTAAGATATATAATGTAATTTAATACATAATGTAATTAATTATATTATTATAAAATTATATAATATATAAACTGTTTTATAATATATAATAAAAGTATACATAAGCAAATATATACACATGTGAATATATGGGTGGATATTTACACATACACATATATTTCTTTTTAGTGATATATATATATATATCTTATAATTATTGAAGATATATGACAGTAGATCAATCTTTATGTTGTATATATAGCATGTATATGTACATATTTATGTATATATGCAAAGAGAGACCAATTAATTCTCATGTACCTTTAACAATTAAATGATATATAACAATTAAATGATATATAAATAACACTGAAGACATGTGTATGTGTGTGAATATATTCTCATGAATAATTATATATACACACACATATGACTGAATGTTTAGATCTCACCAATAATGCCTACAGTACTTGTTGTTTCTTTCATTTTCTATGTATAAAGGACTATTTATTGGTAATTTTCATTTACTTAATAGATAGTAAGGAATCTCATAATTACTTCTACTAAATGACTATTATAGCATTCTTACAGTTAGTTACATTTTCTTTTCTTCCCTTTTATTCTAAACTTAAGAAATAAAACAAGTATTTCCAAAACAAAGAAAAAAAAAGATAATTGCACATGAAACTGCTAATCTGTTATGTAGAATTTGCTATTCCTTTTATGTATATAATAAAAGCTATCATATAACTCTTTTCCCCTTTTTATCTTCCCTCCCCCACACTCCACTATAGAGATGGCTACCATTAGACACAAATATGTGTATGTGTAACTCATTCTATACATACTTAAATTTTTTTCAGTTCTTTCTTTGCAAATTGCCAGAAATTATTTTACTGAGTTATAAAAAATACTAACAAAATTCATTTGGAAGAAGAAAAGTTCAAGAATATCAACTAATGAAAACTAAATGATAAAAAAAAATATCTGTAAAGGAAGGACATTTACCGGTACCAGATTTTAAACTATATTTTAAGGTAGCAATTATCAAAACTCTCTGGTACTGACTAAGAAACTGAAAGGTAGGTCAATGGAACAGAATTGTAGTACACAGAACTAAAGATGGACAGAGCTTTGAACCTTAGTCTAAAACTACTGAGTTATTATTTTAGTTTTGGAAGTCCTTGAGCTGAGGGAATCTTATTGGTTTTTTTGTTTACTATTTTTTTTTTTAAGCAATCAGTGTTAAGTAACTTGCTCAAGGTTACAAGGCCAGGTGTTTCTGGGTGGGTGCTAAGTGTCTGAGCCTGGGATTCGATCACCAGGTCATGCTGACACTGGAGCCAGTGCTCTTTGCTCGCTGTGCTACCTGGACGCCCCTACTATTTTTAATAATAACTCTTCTAAGATTATTAATAACAGAAAAAGAATAAACACAAAGCTTAGTGCCTTTTCCTCTAGGCTAAGAAAAAAGTAAACAAAATTAGTTTAGAAGAAGCAGGAGCCTCAGGCAAAGTTCACTTAAGAAGTCCAAGACTATTTAAAAACTTCCCAGTTTAAAATCTTCTGCAGCAAGCACAGAATAGAGGCTAGGACTAAAGAAAGGGCACACCCAGGAGACTAGTGGAGGAGAAGAAATGAGAAAGAATCTGGTCTCTTTACAAAATTCTAAAGGGGTGGGGCAGAGGAGTGATTACCATTTACTTTCTTTTTTAAAATATATTTTTATTTCGTTAAATATTTCCCAGTTACATTTTAAAATGTAACAATAATCTTTTAGAATTTTGGTCTTTAAGTTCTCTCTTACCCTCCTGACACTCCTGACTCTTCCCAACCCATTGAGTAGGTAAGCGATATAATAGCAATTATACATATGAAATCACACAAAACATTTCCACACAAACACACATGCAAAATGCAAGAAAAATAAGGAAAGTGAAAAGAGTGTGTTTCAATCTGCACTCAAAATTTATCAGTTCTGTCTCTAAAAATGGATAACATTTTTCATCATGGGGTCTTTGTATCTATCTTGGATCATTTTATTGATGAGTACCTAAGTCTTTCACAGTTGATGATTTACAGTATTGCTTTATTATGTAAGTGTTTTCCTGGTTTTTCTAACTTCAATTTGTATCAGTTTATATGTCATCCTTGGTTTTTTTTCCCTAAAATCATCTTGCTCATCATTTTTTAATAGTATAATATTGTTTCATTGCAGTCATCTACCACAACTTGTTCAACCATTCCCTAATTGATGGGCATTCTCTCAGTTTCCAATTCTTTGCCATCACAAAAGGAGTTGCTATAAATATTTTTGTTCAAGTAGGATCTTTTCCCTTTAAAAAAATCTTTTTGGGGGGATATATATACCTCATAGTGGTATTGCTGGGTTAAAGGGTATGTACAGTTTTATAGCCCTTGGGGCATAGTTCCAAATTGTTCTCCAAAATAGCTGGACCAGCTCACAAATCCACCAATAGTGAGTTAGTGTACCTGTTTGTCTACATCTTGTCCCACATTTCTCATTTTCCTTTTTATGTCATGTTAGCCAATCTGATAGGTGTGAGCTGCAAACTCAGAGTTGTTTTAATTTGCACTGCTCAGGTCAATAGTGATTTAAAGTATTTTTTCATGTGACTATATATAGCTTTGATTTCTTCTTAAAACTGCCTATTCGTATCCTTTGATGATTTATTTATTGAAGAGCAATTCATATTCTTAAAAATATGACTCAGTTCTCTCTATATATGAAAAATGAAGCCTTTATCAGAAAATCTGACTGTAATTTCCCTTCCCCCACCCCCACCCCGTTTCCTGCTTTCTTCCTAATCTTGGCTGCATAGCTTTTATTTGTGCAAAAACTTTAAAATTTCATGTAACCAAAATTATCTATTTTGCTTCCTGTGAGTAATTTTATTCTCTTTATTCTCTTACTTGGAAATACATTTTTTTTCTTATACATAACTCTAACAGGTAAGTTATTCCATGCTCCCTTAATTTGCTTATGATATCACACTTTATGTTGAAATCATGTACCCATTTTGACCTTATCCTTGTATACATTGTGAAATGTTGGGCTAGTTTCTGCCAAACTGCTTTCCAGTTTTCCCAGCAATTTTTATCAAATGGTGAGTTCTTGCTCCAAAAGCTTGGATCTTTGGGTTTATCAAACACTAGATTACTATAATCATTTACTATTGTGTGTTACACACCTAATCTATACCACTGATCAACCATATATTTCTCAGCACCAATTGTTTTCATGATTCCCACTTTGTACTATAGTGGTAGATCTGGTACTGATAAGCCACATTCCTTCACATTTTTTTTATCGATTCTCTTTATATCCTTGACCTTTTGTTCTCCCTGATGAATTTAGTTGTTGTTTTTTCCCTAGATCTACAAAATAATTCTTTGGTAATTTGATAGGTATTACATTAAAAAAGTAAATTAATTTAGGTAGAATTGTTATTTTTATTTTATTAGCTCAGCCTGCCTATGAGCAATTAATATTTCTGCAATTGCTTAGATCTGTCTGTAGTTGTGTTGAAAGTGTTTTGAATTTGTGTTCATATAGTCCCTGAGTTTGTCTTGGCAGATAAACTCCCAAGTATTTTATATTGTCTTCAGCAATTGCACATGGAATTGTGCATCTCTTCCTCCTGGACTTTGTTGGTGATATATAGAAAAGCTGATGACTCATGTGGATTTATTTTATATCTTGCAACTTTACTAAAGTTGTGAATTATTTCAGTTAGTTTTTAATGCATTCTGTAAGTATACCATCATCTCATCTGCAAAGAGTGATGTTTTTGTTTCCTTGTTGGCTCTTCTGATTCCTTCCATTTCTTTTTTTTTTTTTTTTGTCTTATTGCTATAGCTAGCATTTTAGTACAATATGGAATAATAGTGGTGATAATGGACATATTTGCTTCACTCCTGATCATATTGGGAAAGCTTCTAGCTTATCTCCATTATGTATAGTGCTTATTCTTGGTTTTAGATAGATACTAGTTATCATTTTAAGGAAGTTTCCATTAATTCCTATGCTTTCTAGTGTTTTTAATTGGAATAGAAGTTGTATCTTGTTAAAGTCTTTTTCTGAATCTATTGAGAGAATCATATGGTTTTTGTTATTTTTTTATTGATATGGCCAATTGTGCTGATAATTTTTCTAATGTTGAATCCACCCTACATTCCTGTTATAAATCCCACTCAGTTATTGTATGATCCTTATGATATATTGCTTTAATCTTCTTGCTAAAAAACTTTAAAGTTTTTGTATGAATATTCATGAGGTAAATTGGCCTATAGTTTAACCCTCTGTTATTTTTCTCCCTGGATTAGGTACCAAAACCGTATTTGTGTCATAAAAGAAATTTGGTAAGACTCTTACTTATTTTTTCAAATAGTTTATATAGCATTGGGATTAATTGCTGCTTAAATATTTGGCAGAATTCACTTTTAAGTCCATCTGATCTGGGGACTTTTTTCTTAAGGAGCTCATTTATGCTTGTTCAGTTTCTTTTTCTAAGATAGATATTTAAGTATTCTATTTCCTCTTCTGTTAATCTGGGCAATTTATATTTTTTGTAAATATACATTCAATTCATTTAATTTGCCATTTTGGGTAGCATATAATTGGTGAAAATAACTCCTAATAATTGCTTTAATTTCACTTTCATTGGTAGTGCATTGACTGTTTTCATGTTTGATATTCATAATTTGGTTTTCTTCTAAAACTCAAATGAGTCAATATCTTATCTATTTTAATTATTTTTCATAACACCAGCTCCTACTTTTATTGGTTATTTCAATGTTTTTCCTCCTCTTTCAGTTTCATTAATCTCTACTTTGATTTTTTAGGCTTTCCATTTTGGTATTTAAATTGGGAATTCTTTATTTACCCTTTATCTAGCTTTTTTTAAGCTGCATGGCCAATTTATTGATCTGATTTCTCTCTCTTTTATTGATGTACATGTTCAGAGATATAAGTTTTCACCTAAGTACTTCTTTGACTGCATCCCACAAATTTTGGAATGTTGTCTCACCATCTTTCTCTTTAATGAAATTATTGATATTTTCTATGGTGTGTTCTTTGACTCTCATTCTTCAAGATTAGATTATTTAGTTTCCAATTAATTTTATTCTACACTTCCATGGCACTTTATTGAGTGCAATTTTATTGCACTATGGTCTGGGAAAGGATAACTTAATATTTTTGCATTTATTTGTGATCTTTCTATGCTTGTTATATAGTCAGTTTTTGTGAAAGTGACACATGAAGCCAAGAAAAAGGTATATTTCTTTCTAATCCCATTCAGTTTTCTCCCGAAATCTTCATATTTAACTTTTTAAAAATTCTATTAATCTCTTTACCTTCTTTCTTATTTATGGTTAGATTATTCTAGCCCTGAAAGTGGAAAGTTGTTTTCCCCCACTAGTATAATATTACTGTCTATTTCCTCCTGTAAAGGAAATTAACTTTAAAAATTTGGATGCTATGCTGTTTGGTGTATATTTGTCTAGTATTGATATTACTTCATTGCCTATGGTACCTTTTAGCAAGATTTATTTTCCGTGCTTATCTCTTTTAATTAGATCTACTTTTGCTTTTGCTTGGTCTGAAATCATGATTGCTACTACTCTTTGGCTTTGTTTTTTTCCTTCAGCTGAAGCATAATAGATTCTGCTCTAGCTCCTTATTTTAACTGTGTGTGTATTTCTGTTTCAAGTGTGTTTCTTGGAAACAATATATTGTTGCATTCTGGTTTCTAATCCAGTCTTCTATCCACTTCAGTTTTGGGGGTGAATTTTCCCATTCATATCCACAGTTACAATAACTAACTGTGCATTTCCTGCAATCATATTTTCTTCTGTTTACCCTCCCCTCTCTCTTTTTACCCTTTCCTTCCTCAGAAATCTGTTTTGTTTCTGACCACCGCCTTCTTTTACTCACCCTCCCTTTTATGACTCCCCTCCTCTTATCTTCTTCTCTGACTTCTATGTTAGGTAAGAGAGATTTCTATACCTAACTGAGTGTGTATGTATATTCTTCCCTCTTTGAACCAATTCATATTAGAGAAAGTTTTAAATGTTGCCCACCCCATCCCCATTTTCTACTACACTTTAAATGTTTTCCTTTGCACACCACTTTTATGTGTTGTAATCTTCTCCATTCTCTCTTTTCTGCCCTCTCCCAATGCCTCACTCTTTCTTATCCATCCATTATTTTTAAGATAATTTCAACATAATCAATTCACTCCCATGCCCTCTGTCTACTTGGAGTCCTTCTAACTGCTTTGGTAATGATAAAGTTGTTAGAAGTTACATGTATTATCTTTCCACATAGGAATGTAAACAGTTTTACCTTACTGAGTCCTTTATCATTTCTCTTTTATGTTTACCTTTTTGTGATTATCTTGAGTTTTATATTAAAAAGTCAGACTTTCTATTCAGATTCTGTCTTTTTGTGAAGAATTCTTTAAAGTCCTCTATTACATTAAATATCCACTTTTTCCTTGCAGGAATATGTTCAGTTTTGCTGACTAGATTATTCTTGTTTGTAATCTTGGCTACTTTGCCTTCCAGAATATCATATTCCAAGCCCTCTGCTTCTTCAACATGGTAGCTACTAAATCCAATATATCACGAATGTGGCTCCATGGAATTGAAATAGTTGCTTTCTGGTTCTTTGAAGTACTTTTTCTTTGACATGGGACTCTGGAATTTGACTTTAATATTCCTAGGAGTTTTCATTTGGGGATCTCTTTCAGTTTGTAATAGGGATTCTTTCAGTTCCTATTTTACCTTCTGGTTCTTGGATATTGGGGTCATTTTATTTTATAATTTCTTGAAATATGATATCTAGAATCTTTCTTTAATTGGGGGTCTCAGTTAATCCAATCATTTTAAAATTATCTATCCTTGATTTTTTTTCTAGGTCAGTTGTTTTTCTGATGACATATTTCACATTTTCTTTTAATTTTTTTTATTTTGTTTTATTGTATCTTAATGTCTTGTGGAATCATTAGCTTCCACTTACCAAATTCTACTTTTTAAGGATTAATTTTCTTCAGTGATTTTTTTGTATCTCTTTTTCCATTTAAACAATTCTGTTTTTTAAGGTTTTATTTTCTTCAGTATTTTTTTTTGGTGCCTCTTTTACCAAACTGTTCATTGTTTTTTCATCATTTTCTTCTTTCACTCTTATTTCTTTACCTAATTTTTCCTCTACCATTCTTATTTTATTTTATGTTTAAACTGAGCTCTTATAGAAATTCTTGTTTGTTTTGTATCCACATTACTTTTTTTTTTCCTTTGAGGCTTTGCTTGTAGTTGTTTTAACATTGTTGGTTCCTTCAGAGTGTGTTTTGATCTTCCTTGTGACCATAACTTTTTACAGCCACGTTTGTTCATTTTTCCATCCAATTTCTTGACTTCTTGATTTACCTTAAGATTGGGTTTTGTTCCTAGTGTGTAGTGGTCTCTGTCCCAAGCTTCAGATTTTTCATGCTGCTGTTTATGGAGCTAGTTCTGGGAGTCCATAACTTTTTGGTGCTTCTAACACAGCTTGATCCAAGGAGAGGTGTGGTCACTGCTCTCCTGGCCTATGATCTGGTCTTTACCCAGGAAGAGACCTTGATCCCCTGCAGCTGCAAGTGCTCCTTTTGTCCCTGAAACAGTGACTAGGGCCCCTTGGTGATCTCTTTATCTCCTATAGATTTAACTGTCAAGTATATGCAGATGTCTTTTGAATTGATATATTGTCCATTATTCCTCTCTTATACCTCTGACTACCTTCTGTACATTTCCAATGACTGCAGATATCCCACAAATTTAAACTTAAGATGTCTAGAATGTTATTTTCCCACCTCTCCTACCACAGAATTTCCTCTTTCCATGCTTTCCTATTTCCACAATATCACCCCTCTTCATAATCTCAGAGAGTAAATGGAAATGCCCCACCAGTAGATTCTTCCTGTAATACATTCTATACACCTTAAGAGAATGGCTCTTTGCCCCTCTCCCAGACCTGTTTGAAACCTCTGAGTTCTGCCTTGTGGTGGTTTCTGACTTGCTCAAAAAGACTTAAAGGCAGTTGGAATTGGCAGAGCCCAGTGCTGCCTTCCCTATTCACATGTTAATAAAGTTGGCTAACAGGATGAGCTGAGCACAGGGCTAAGGTTAAAGGGGAGTTTGAATGCAAAGCCACTATTCAGTACTCATAGACATGTACTCATACACATACAAATCGAACTTTGAATTCATGAATGCCAGTGAAGCACTCAAGCTGTCCATCTGTTTTTCCTCACTCTCTTTACATTTATATTTATCTACCGGGCTTTTGCTACCTCAGATTTCTCTAGAACCTACTGACATTAAATCTTTTTCACCTTGAAACTGCCTCATTCTGGGATCTAGAATTTAAATTCTGTTTTCCCAGCCTTGATAACCTAACCCACACTTTCAATGTTTGTCATTTTTTGTGTTTATTATTTACGCTTGAAGCAAGAGTGCATTCACTCTAAGGTATTTAGTTAATTTGTGATGTTTAGAATGATAACAATAACACTACTAATAATAGCTAGCATTATTATGTTCCAGGCACTGTGCTAAGCAGTGGGAGATAAATGCTATTATTATCTCCATTTTACATATGAGGAAACTGAAGCAGATAACAGTTGGATGATTTGCCCAACTAGGAAGTGTCTGATGCCAGATTTTTTTAGCTCATGTCTTCCTGACTCCAGTCCCAGCACTCTATCTACTGTGCCACCTAGAATCATTGAATGTTAGATGTGCTAGGGACCTTTGAATTGATTCATCTATTCCAACCTCCTCTTTTAATAGATGAAGAATTTTTGGGATGATTCAATCATTTTCAATCATGTTTGACTCTTCATTACCTAATTTGGGGTTTTCTTGGCAAAGACACTGACATGTCTTTGCCTTTTCCTTCTCCAGCCCATTTTATAAATGAGGAAACTGAGGCACGCGTGTTAAGTGACTTGCCCAGGGCCACACAGCTAGTGTCTGGGTCCAGATTTGAATTTATAAAGATGAGTCTTCCTGACTCCAGACTACTGTAGCACTGTATCTACAATGCCACTTAGATGCTCAGATGAAGAAACTGAGACTAAAAAGTCAGACAATTATTTGGAATGAATTAGGACTAGAGGACAAATCGCCCTTTGGGTGCTCTTTCCCTAACTCCTTCCTGCCTCTTCAAAAATAAATGATTTGGGCAAGACATGAACATCTCCATGTATCCAGGGTCAAAGAGTAGGGTATTATGACCATGACCATGGGTTAAACATAATAGGGGGTTATTGGAGAGTCTGGATCCTCCTCATCATGCCTGTATGACCACAGGATCGTAGAATAATAGGATTTGGACTTTCAGGGAGCATTAAAGAGAGATCATCTTGTCATAATCCTTCATTTTGCATATATTTCCTTTCATTACTTTGTACTTATTAAGTGCCTACAGTGTTTAGGGCTTGTTCAGGAGGAATACAAGTTTAATATAGGGCATGGATGGCTCCTGACCATCATAGACCTTATAGTCATACAGACATATAAGACACAAATAGAGGTAATTGTAATATATGATATTACATAAGTGAATTTTATTTTATTTTTTCATAAGACCTAGGATATCATGGATATAGGAAACTCCACAGAAGGAAACTCCAAACCAATGGAAATAGATTCCTTCTCTGAACTTTTTTTTTAGAAAGCAATCCTAGAAAATTAGGAAAAGAAAAAAATAATGTTATAAAAATGCCTGTTTTATTCCCTGAATTGAAAATAAAATAAATTTTTAAAAGAAAGAAAAAAGCAAGTAACCCGTGGCACCGAAACGCTAAACAACTAGCCCAAGGTCACAGAGTCAGTATGTGTCAGGAGGCTGGACTTGAACTCAGGTCTCCCTGATGGAGGCTACCCTATATCCTCTCCAGTGAACTAGAAAAATACAAAATAAAATGTTGTATGAGGTCAAAGGTAGGAAGCCATTTTTAAAACCAGAAGTAAGGGATTCCTTCAAAGTCTTCAATGGCAGACAGACTAAAATGTCCTCAACTTTCAGAATTGGGGGGGAGGACTGGAAATGGGTAGTTAAAAGTCTACCATCCACTCTGACAATAGACTCCACACAAGTCCTGCTTGAAGAAAAGTGCTGCTTAATCCAGGGCCAAAGGCAGTGAGTTGAACAACTGTTGACTCCACATATTCAATTCACTGTAATGTTTCCAAGAAATCAAGCAGCAGGCTTAAAAGAAATGAGGTTGGGGGCTTAGAGGAAAGTTAACAATTGATTCTCCTAACTGTTCCTTTTTTTATTGGGTTTTCATGGATGTGTGAGCTGGTGAGGAGCCTGAGGTGTTTGTTTATCATATGGAGAGCAGGTGTGGGGAGTGATCCTGAGTCAAGGCAAACTGTGCCAGTTGGTGAAAGTTTGCCAGACTAAGAAGGATTTTAAAAACATGGATTTACAGTGCTGGCTTGAACTCATTTACCTTAGCGAACACATCTTTTAAAATACATTCTCCCGTATGTTACAGACTCTGGCTTTGCCCAAATTATTCCCCTCCCTATTTGGGGAGAAGAAGGGGGCAAATTACTCCCAGCTGTCCTGCTGGGCAGAGGCTAACCCCAAGGGTGCCAACAGCTGCAACTACCAGCAGTATTTCCCAAGGGCACCACTTTCCCCTTGCCTTGCTGTTCTTTAAAGACAGGATTTGGAGAGTTTCTTTTAAGTCATTAGTTTGTCTATCCATTAGCAAAAGGGTTGCTCACACATACACAAAGCTGCTCTGGTGAGACAAAGGGTAACTCTCAGCCTGGGTTTTGTTTTTAACCAATAGAAGTTACTCAGAGTTAATGCATCCCCAGAAGGGTGTAAAATCGCCATGCATGGAAGATATTTAGACTGGGTTAAGTGCTCTGCTGAGATATGTGCATTTTAATCACAGCTCCTGAACACATCCATCACTCAGACATCTGAATGCTAAGAAGAAATCTGAAGCAACACAAAGTGAAATGAGTTACACCCACCAGAGGGGATAAGCAAATAGGCCAATATGAGGGCTTTCCAGTCTATCAGTCTGTCTGTATGACACCGTCTGTGTCTCACTTGCTTTCTCTCTATTTTTCTCTTTCCCCTTCTTGCCCCCTCTTCTTTTCTCTTCCTTGGTAGATCTGGGGTGGGGAGAAGGTAGAGAGAAGCTCACATTATCCTTGAAGACTGCTCTTGTCTTTTCCTGCTGATGACAATGAAGAACATAGGGGGTCTCACATTTGCTTTCAAAATGTCTGTCCAGATCTCCTGTATATAATTTTATAGTATGATCTGAGTCATAGCATCAGGTATAGCCATATAGACCATATTGGTCTAGACTCCCTGATTAGACCAATACCATGGGGATTGTACTTGTGCTATAGGAGGAAGGGCCCTGGGTTCAGAACCTTCCTATGAGAACCACCTTAGTGACCACAGGAAAGTCACTTAATCTTCCTAGGTTTCAGTTTCCTCATCTGTAAAATAAAGGGGTCAGATTAAATGGTCTTTGAGTTCCCTTGGAGTACTGAATCTAGGACCCTAAGAAGGTTTAAGATGGAAGCCAGTGGTTTATTTATAAGAATCCTAAAGAAATACCTTCCTCTATAGTTCACTCTCTATAGATATTATTGAATAATATATACCATATATATCATGAATAATGGCATTAAGTGAGTTCAGTTATATCCAGAACTAGATTTTTGCCCTTACTATATAATGTACTATCCTTACTGATTTGTGTCACTCAATTAAATGTTATGAGAATTTGGTAGACAGGACATGTCCAAGGTAATGGCATAATAGGAAAGAGACAGACCAGGATTCTGAGCACTTGGGTTTTAGTCCTGGTTCTTCTATTAACTACCTATGTGGCTTCAGGCAATTTACTTCATCTCGAGAGGCCTCAGCTATAAAATAATGAAACGGTAGGAACAGATATTCTTGAAGCAACTTTCTAGATCTGGAAGTCTATGATACTATGTAATTCTGTATTAGAACAGGGAGAAAAGGAGGCAAATTTTATATTAAAATTTTAAATTATAAAGTATTTTTTATTAACTTAATTTTTTCTGAGTTAAGATTTTCTTTATTCTTTGGGGGTCTTTGAGATTTTCCGTGAATTTATAGTCACTTTTTATCCAGTAAAATGAAGGTAAAGTATAAAACTTTCAAAATTAATGATTATAAAGTATCTTGAATAATTTTTAACTGATATTAAAACAGTAAGTTTGTTAGACATATGAAAGTATTTTCTGATGTTGAAAATTTTAATGTACTAAGTCATTCTCTAAGAAAGTTGAGTACATCTCCTTTGATGGATATCTTATCTAAACCATGGGTCATAGCGCTAAGAGAGCTGAAAGGGACTTAAGAGTCCATTGCCTCCACTCTTCTCATTTCACAAATGAGGTCCAAACAGATGAAGTGTCTTGTCCCGGGTTACACAGTAGGAAGAAGGAAGGGAAGGATTCAAACTCAGGTTTGCTAACTCCAAAACTAGTGGTCAATTATTAAGTGACAGAGAGGTCAAGTCCTGTAAGAGCAGAAAGGAGGAAAGAATGCCCAGTGGAATGGATAGTGACCCAGAAGTCAGAAGATGTAGTTTCTGGCTCTGGTTCTGCAAGTAACTAATCTACATAATTTTAGGTAAGCCATTTAAGTTTTCTGGCTCTTGGTTTTCTCAAATGGGAAAGGAGATAGGATAAGGTAGATGATCCCCAAGTTCTCTTCCAGATTCACGATTCTGAGATCATTGACTCCCAGGATATTCAAAGACTCACTCATGGAGGAATAGAATATGAACTGGGCCTTGAATGATGATTAGGTTTTAAACAGGTAGACAGAAGAAGGGAGTACATTCCAGGCAAGGGTAATAGGATGAATAAAGTCATGGAAAGAAATGAGCATAGATTGTTTATATCAAAATGAGACCAGTTTGGCTAAAATAGAGGGTGTAAGTTGGGAAGCAATGGGAATAAGAAGGTACAGATGGGATGAGACCAGATTTTGCAGAGTCTTGAGCACTTAGCAACAGAATTTATGTTTTCTGCAGAAAAATATAAAGAGCCATATAATTTTTTTTGGATGGGAGTGACATGATCAAAGTGATAATTTAGGGAGATGATAATTAGTGTATCGGTAAATTGAAAGAAAGATTGGAGCAGGGAGGAACTTAACTCCAAGAGGACAGATAAGTAGTTCTTAGAGCAATAAACACATGAGATGTCAGTGTAATGCCAAGCAAAGGCAATTTCCCAAGGTTCAAAATACCAGCATAGCTGCTCTCCATTTTATTCAGTGACAAATTAAGAACAGAGAAAATCAAAATATAGCATAATTCAAAATACAGCATTCACCAAGTGTAATTCAATAATTTCCAAGTACTATTCCACCCCTGGACATTACATTCATTTAGTCAATCACAAAGTCCCTCTTCTAAGTACTACTCCACCCCTAGGCAGTACATTCATTTAGTCAATCACAAAGCCCCTCTTCTCAAATGGAGATTAGTTTCCAATCATAAGCAAAGTACATTCATTTAGTCAGTCACAGAGCACAAAAAAGTCAAAAGTTTCCCACCTTTGGATCACAACTGAGTAGTCCATCTACCCCAGAGTTACAACAAGCTTAAGCACAGCATTTAATACCCAAAGAGAGGTCTTTTCTTCATCTTGATCCGAGGCAAGTTCTCAGCAATCTTTGTTCCTGGGGAGACAAAGCTTAGCAAGGCCACCAGATACATTGCTAGTGTCCTCATTAATTTATTCTTTGTCTGCAGAACAGTCCTAGGACCCCTGAAAACATTAGCAAAACCCTCTTCCAGGATTTCTGTAAACATACAACAAGAAAATCCTTTTTCAGGGCTTCTGAACCAACAGCAAGGTTCCAGAACCTCTGCAACAACAGTACTGGCCTTCACCAGTGGGTGCAATTCACTCTCTGTCTGCAGAACAGTCTCAGGACCCCTGAACCAATAGCAAGGTTCCAGGATCTCTGAAACAACAGCACTGTCCTTCACCAGTGGATGAATCTGGCAAAACAACATCAAAATAGACAGACAAAGTACCAGCATAACAGCCACGTCTCCTCATCCTTGGCAGCTCTGGGTGGCAGCTCTCAAAAGTCCTGGGCAGTTCGAACTGGCCCTCAGCAATCCTCTCCATCTCTGCCTCCACGATGCTGCTTCCAAAAAATTCTTTTGCCTCTCTCTCTGCTTGTGCCTCTCTAAATTCACGTCACCAGCTCCTCCCAGTTCAGCCCTCTCTTTTCATGTCAACAAGTCCATCCCACAAGTGGGATTCACAAGCTCTGGGTTTTAACACAATCAATCTGAAAACCAAGCCAATACAGGGTGATCTTTAAATTCCATTACTATTACAGTCAGCACTGAGAATGAAGAAGAAAGAATGTATAGGAGAGACGTCTGTAAGGGAATGCCTTAGCACTTCAAAAGGACTAGGTCCTGAGAGATGAAGTTGAGGGACACGTCAAAGATCCTAATATCATAGATTTACAACTGTATAAGATCTGTGAGGTCACTGAGTCCAGTGCTTTCATTTTACAGATGAGGAAGCAGACTCCAGGAGATTGAATTACCTGCCCAGGGTCACACAGCCAGTAATTATGTGAAGCAAGATTCCAGTTCAGGTCTTCCTGACTCTCCCAATCTAGCATTTCTATTCATTATGCCAAAATGTGAAGATTGTTTGATTCATAGAATGAAAATATCATTAAAGGGGCAGCTGGGTAATGCAGTGGATAGAGTTCTGGGCCTTAATAAGGTATGTGACCCTGGGTAAGTCATTTAACCCTGTTTGCCTCAGTTTCTTCAACTGTAAAAGTGAGCTGGAGAAGAAGACGGTGAGTCACTCCTGTATCTCTGCCAAGAAAATCCCAAATTGGGTCATGAAGACTCAGACATGACTGAAAACAACCAAATAGCAGCATTTTTAAGGGACAATACAGTTGGGAGGAAGAGCTGGTTTGAGGGAAAAGAAGATAATTTAGCTTTGGAAATGTGTTTGAAGTGATGATTACAAAAAAAAATGTTTAAATGCCCACCAGGCAACAAGAGCTTTATTGAGAGGCATATATGAAGTTCTGAATTTGGAAGTCTTCTATACAGGTGATGCTTGAAGCAATGAGAATGGATTGACTCTTCAAAGGGGAGATTCTAGAGGAAAATGTCAATGATGAAAGCATAGGGCCTGCCCAACAATACATAGCAACAATAGGAAAAGAGAAAAGGAAAATTCAAGTATATGAGAGAAGAACCAAAGAAAAGGGAAGAGGAGATGAGGAAAAGGCTAAAAGGAGGAATAGACGAATGGTTTCCACTGATTTATGCAGTGCTATAAGTAGTTCAAATTCACTTGTTTGACTCTAGTACTTCCTTCCTCAAACTTACAAGAAGACAGTATGTCATTGTATTAACTATCCAGTGAAGGAGCAGAATATCTGAGTTTGCCACAATCTGACACTCTGCTTACAGCACCAGCACAGTGGACTTTAGCACTTCTTTTTCTGGTGTAAAAAGTGGGAGGGAGGGAAAAGGGAGAGGGGATATACCTTCTGCAGCAACTTCAGTTTGATCCCATCCCTTCTGGCAGAGTTCAGAATTAATTTAAGTGATGAAATGTACTATTATGCGATATATTAAGCTATAAAGTCTAAAGTATTACACAGATCACTAACTCTCATTCCATCTAGACTCTCCCCCACATTCATGGATTTAAAGCCTTAGTATATTTTGAGTATATCCTTTGTTAAACTATGAAAAAGAAGGAAATAGGTCAACCACTCATATATGAAGGCACCCACCTCCAGCTACCTATTAAATATCCTCCCCCATGCTCTAAAGGATCTTTAGGTAAAGGCAGAGAACCACTGAATTCCAACTCAAAATTTACTAGTTGTGCTACCCTGGACAAATAAGTTCACTTCTCTGTGCTTGGGCTGAACTAGATAAACTCCTTTCCGACTCTAAAATCCATGATATGTGTACCAGTAGAGTGTATAAGGTCTCCATATCAGGACCATAGGCTATAAATAAGGGAAAACAGTAAAAGAAAGAATCTTTTCCTCCAAATTACTAACACAATGGAATTCATAAACTATTGAATATGTTTCAACTTGATATTAAAATGAAAGAAATTTGTCATACATAGGACAGAATTTTATGTTGATGATTATAATGTGCTAATCAACTTATCTAAGAAGCTGGTTCCTAAAAGATGTTTGCTAATTGATAGATTTATTGATTAATGAAAGGGATATTAATGCCTTACATTTGCATAGTGCTCACCTATTTTCAAAGTGTTGTCACATATGTATCCCTCAGCTCAAATTACATTTGTATGGGACTCTCTTCATTGGTAGAATTAATTGCTCAGTGCTCCATGACTGTGGGTTGGCAAGAGTTTGGGAGAAAAGATATTTCAGGTCTTGTGACTTTCAGCTTCAAGAGAAAGACCACATGTTAACAATTAATAAATAAATCTATTTATTTACAAATAGAAATCAGAAAAGTTTTACAGATGAGAATATACTAGACAATACACCGAGTGAATAAGTTCTTCCACTGGGAACAAAGATAGATCTCACATCAAACATGGAAGTCTCAGATTTTATTCAAGGGGAAAACTCTCAAAGACCCCATTAAGTTAGAACTAGGGATATGATCAAGGTGCCTTTTCTTCTACAGGTCAGCCTTTTCCCAGGCTTTTTCTCCCTTAAGGGACCACTTCCTGAAGAGAGGTGGCTTCTGTCTTGAAGCTGGAAGAAAGAAGAGCAGGATCTCTCTTCTCTTAAGCTCTCAACAACTCTGAACTTCACACAGTTGAGGAGCAATGAGTAATCAGTCTCCACCAAAGAAGAGTCCCATACAAATGGACTTTGAGCCAAGGGTTACTTAAATATTATCTCATTTTGTCCTCACAATTACCCAATGGAATTGGTAATTTAAGAATTGTTAACTTCATTTTGTGGATGATGAAAGTGAAATAAATATTAGAGATGATAAAAAAAAATGTTTGATATTACTTCACTAGAAAGAGGTAGAATTGGGCATAGAATGCAGGTTATGTGATTCCCAGTGCTCCATTCACTGTAATATGATGCCTTTCAGTCTTGCCCAATGAGTATCCATTCTCTGAGCAATCTACCTCCCAATGTAGTTGTGGGAATCAAATTAGATAATGTATAAATTTTACAAACCTTAAAGTGCTATATAAATGCTAGCTATTAATGTTATTAGCAAGTTGACTATAGAAAAGAAGGAAGGAAGGAGGGAAGAAAGGAAGGAAGGAAGGAAGGAAGGAAGGAAGGAAGGAAGGAAGAGAGAAAGGTGGTAGGAAAAAGATCCCTCAAACTTTTCTAAAATCTTGTCTAAGCTGAGCACTGATACAAGCTAAAAGAGACTTGTAAAAAAAAATTAATGTTATCGATCCACATAATGTTTTCCTGCTAGGGCTCTCCACGGGAACCATGTAACAGAGGTCACACACCTAAGATAATAGGTCAGGAACAGAAAAGTAAATGTGTCAATCCACAAATATTTTATTGATAATCATATCCATTTGAGTAAATAATACTCCCTAAGATTTTAACATAATGATCAGATTGCTTTTTAATTTTCACATCATCTCTTTCTCCTTATATTGCAGCAATACTAATTTTTAGGAATCAGATATAGTCAATTATGACATTACCAGCAGACTGGGATTTACTGGTTCATTACTAATACTTACTTGTTTAGCTCTAAGCTGGTTCTTGCCATTATGGCCCTCCCTTTACCAAAACCCTCTCCTCCTAGGATTCTTTATGGGAAGGCAAGAAGATAGTAAGTAGAAATGCCCTTTCCTCTATTCCAATAAGGGATTTTACAGTCAGCACTTTCTCCCAATATCAATTCAAGGGACTTTCTTGTCAGAATTTTCTTGTCCCTACTTCCCATAGAAGTAATTCTTTACAAAAACATTAGAATCTTATTCTGACCCAAAGGAAGTAAAGACATTATTGAGAAAATAAAATGAAGCAAATTAAGAGATAGAGGAAAACTGAGGAGAGAAAAGAAAGTACTTCTCAATTCACAAACAACAGATGGAAGCTAAGTATATTATTAATTGACAGGAGAGGAACATCAAAGACTTGTGCCAGCACCAAAAGAGAAGATGAAGATCTCTCCATGTCTTGAAAGGGAAAGAATCAAATAGTTCTAATGCACAATGCTGGCTTGTATACCTTGCATTCTGTTGTAGCTCAAAAAGAAAAAGACCGCTGCTCAATTTTTCCCTAGTTTTACTTTAAATAAAGCTGTTTAACAGTGCTCTAGGATGCATATGACTAAATTAAACTTAGAAAGATGTCTTAAGAGTGGTTCTCAATGAAACAATCAGAGGGTCCTTCATCTCTGGCCCAATGCCCATATTGAAAAGGAAACAGCTTTAAAAAAAATGAGCAAATACAATTAACTGAGCTTTGTCTGCTTTCCAAAGGATAGCTTTCCTGTTTTAGAATTCACCAGAGTGTTAGAAAGCTGGATGCATTCAGTCATAAATAATCAACAGACCATGCAGCTGCAGGGCAAAGAAATGGAGAATTTCTTAGAAATGTAACTACAGAACATGGGCTTTCCCCAGAACGATTTTAAAATGCTGATGAAATGAATCTACTTGGGGGACACTTGCCAAAATCCACCCTTGCAAAAGCAAGGAAACACGGTGTCTCTGGTCTGAGCAGAATCATGATTGTTCTTTGTCATGTCCTAATGGCCCTCTCTGTGGCCAGAACAGGTACACGTGAAACAAAATCTTTGTTAACTGGAAAATGTAATTGTTCTGGAGCCCTCAAGGTGTTAGATACGTATTTATTGCTTATGAGGGATAAGGTGAATTGACACTATTTTTTCTGATTCATTTCATCATGCTTTTAAACTTAAAATGAAATTATATTTTCATAAGCATAGACTTACCTGAAGATAAAAAAATATCCTATTACTCGCCAGCCTTACCCTGAGGAATATTTTTACCATCTTTCTGCCTGCCAGTGTTACTAAGCAATAGAACTAACCATAATAACACCTTACATGTGTACACCCTTTTATAGCTTAAAAAACCCCTTCATGTACTTTATCTCATTTTGATCCTCACAATAACCCTTGTGAAGCAGGCAGGAAAATTATGATTATCTCCATTCTAAACATGAGGAAAGTGTTCAGAGCAGTTAAGTGAATTGACCAAAGTCCCATAACTGGTGTATTAGGGTAATTGGAGAGCCCCTGGTCATTTTGATTTATTTCCCCAGTTAACATTATAGATTATGGAACCTAGACCTTTGATGGAAGGGCCACACATGGAGGTAGATGTGTGTTGTACTATCTGGTCGAAAAGGCACAGGGAACTCCTCTGATTTGTCTCTAGTGATTGAGGCTGCCTCCTGATAATAGGTTGACTAAGAATAAGTAGGAGACTGACCCTGGCCTATAAGAACAAGCTAAAAAATAACTCATCCCTTTTTCCTTCTTTCCCATAGACTGACTTAATCTTGAACTTCCAGAGATGGATGGGCAAGGTAGGGAGGGGTAAGGGTGAGGATGTTGGTTTGCTCTGCCCTCCACCAAAAGGAGCAAAACATGATGATCTGCAAGAGCACATAATTAATGGATGAATTCCTTGTGTTTGCCCAACTGAGTCTTAGAGGAGAGTTTCTGGATCTCTAATTGCTCTGCTTTTCTTGTTTATGTTTCCTGAGCCAGAGACTAGTGATCCTGAAAACAGACAATTCCAGCCTTAAGGGTTAAATGATGGATAATTCTGAGTTCAAGAGTCAGACACTGAGGGGCGGCCAGGTGGCTCAGTGAGTAAGAGCACCAGCTCCAGTGTTGGGATGACCTGGGGATCGAATCCGGGCTCAGACACTCAGCACCCACTCAGAAACACCTGGCCATGTAACCTTGAGCAAGTTACTTAACCTCAATTGCTTTAAAAAAAAAAAAGAGTCAGACACTGAGGCTTCAGAGGGAATAGATTTCTTTCAACGGCATGCTTTTTAAGAAGGGGAACAATATCCCCCATGGAGTGTTGCCTGTCTCTGAAGCACTCCAATTTGGACATGACCTGGACCTTGCCATCCCTCTATTATATTTCTCTGATTACTTGGATGGTATGGGGTAAAAAGTCAGTGGGGAATATTGGTTCATCAGTCTCGAAGAATTTCTTTACCTTCTAGGTGCTGGGTGGTAGGAGGCATCTAATGAACACAATAGGCTATTTGAATATTTTGTTTCTGTATATTTTCATAGGCTCCTGTGAATCCTTTATATTTGTGCATTTTCCCTGGTGGATGAAGGGATGGCTGTACCATAGCCAATACCCATATCATACATTGAGTACCTGTACGGGGTCTAGGAATCCTGTTAACCACATTTGAAGAAACCTAAATATTATCATCCACACTTTGGAAACCTGAACACAAGCCCTACCTACAACTTTTTCAGATTTACTCTGGACCAGGTACAATAAAGTGAGAGATATTGTAAAGTTCAAATGAGATAACAGATATAAAGCACTCAGAAAACCTTAAAGCATTATATAAATGCTGTTTTATCATGATTATTATGCTACAGTCTGATAATTATGTCATTCCCTGAGCCTTCTACTGTATCCCTGCTGAACTCAAGCAATATTTATGGAGCAGTATTGATGCATACGCCTTTACTGATAAAAGTTTAGCAATTTGCTCTCAAGGGGAGAAAATGTATGCAAAAACATTTTAAATTTATTCAGCATTATTAACACTTTCTTCAGTCTGGAAACAATCAACAAAACAATAAATCAAGACTTGATTTGTAGTGATTGTTGATTTCTGAGGGCGAGGCTTATTGGAGCTCTTTCCAGCAAACCCCTGAACAAAACAAAGGGATAAGGATTACCTTGGATGGTAGTGAGTGGTGGTCATTAGGATCAAACCTGGTGTGTGTCAACCCAGAGTTTTTGGTGGGACCCTGGGACAGAGAGCACACTAGGAAATCATAGAACTGGGACCTGAACCCAGATCTTCTGACTCCAACTTAACCAACAGACCACATGTAGAAATGTAAATGGACTCACAGTCCATTCAGTACAATCTCCTTTTACAGATGAGGAAATTGAGGGCTATAGAGGTTAAATGACTTGCTCAAGGTCACACAGGTAGTAAACATCAGTAGTAGGATTTGAATTCTTTGACTCTAGATGTTCTTAATCTGGGGTCTGAGAACTTTGTTTAGAAAATGTTTTGTGGACTTTTGATATCATTGGTTTCCTTAGTAAATCTGCATATTTTATTTTATTCAGTTAAAAATATTATTCTGAGAAAGGGTTCCATAGGATTCGTTGGAATGCCAAAGCAGTCCATGACACAGAAAAAGGTTAAGAAGTCTTGTGGTCTAGAGCAGGAACTCTCAGTATTGTACCATGATACATCCTAGGGTAGCAAATAGCATAATGGTTAGAGTGCTGGGCCTGGAATTAGCAAGACTCATCTTTCTGAGTTCAAATCTGGCCTCAAAGACTTACTAACTGTGTGACCCTGGGCAAGTCACTTAAACCTATTTGCCTCAGTTTCCTCATCTGTAAAATGAGCTGGAGAAGGAAATGGCAAACCACATCACTCTCTTTACCAAGAAAACATCAAATTGGGTCATGAGGAATAAGAAACCATTGAAATGACTGAGCAACAATATGATAGGTCCTGGAACAGAGGTTAGAGTGTTGGACCTTGATTCAGCAATATCTGAGTTCAAATGTGACCTCAGAAAGTTACTAGCTATGGGCAAGTTACTTATCCTCCATCTGTCTCAGCTTCTTCAACTGTAAAACTGGGACAATAATAGCACCTACCTCACAGAGTTGTTGAGGGAATCAAATAAAATAATGGGTAAAGTACTTAGCAAAGTTCTTGGCACATAGTAGGACCTAATAAATACTTGTACCCCTCCCCTTCCCTTCTTGTGCCAGGGCATTGTTTGAAATATGAAATGATATTATAGAAAAGAGTTCCCAAAGAAGCTGATTAATCACAGAAGTACTAGAGAGGACTTTTAATCTGACTGTAACTAAAAAGGGCATTTTAAAAGTGTTTCTTATATCTAAATTCAATTAGAATTGAAATATTAAGAAGACCTGGAAGAAAATGGTGACCTGGCAAGTTATTGACAAAAATATCCTCTGTTAACAGATTTGACTCTTTCCAGAAATTCTAAAAATAGTCTTAATTAATAAAGTTAGCATGTTCAAATGATACAATTTTCCACCTAATAATATTACCAGGGAATTTTTAACTAAGCAACCAGTCCAGCATTTATATGTATGCTTTATCATGAGCCAAATTCCTGTGGAAACATCAGGGTTTGAAAACATGTTTCATTTTGCTTCACATTCAGTATCATATGAGGAGGCAATAGTTGTCACAACTTCAGGAACAACTGTGACAATATAGCCTGGACCCTTACCTTGAGATTTGTTCTTTCTTCGCTGGTTTTTAGCAGAGTTTGGAGCAACCCTGCCTGCTCTCCTTTGAAATCTGAAGATAAATCATCAATCAGAAGTCGAGACTTTGGCCAAGGCAGGGTACTTAGAGAATGAGTAAATGTAACACTTTCAGCAGAGTAGAAGAAGGTGAAGGGAATATGGACTCAGAAATTGGCCAAGGTTCAGGGAAGGGGATGTTCAAATGGCAGGAAGCGAGCAGACTTTACCCTGTCTGTCCCATCCATCCCATTAAGAAACTCCCAAGAGCCCCATCTAAATCTCCTTCCCAAGCCTTCACCTTTCCTATTTCCTTCAAACCAGGCCATCTTCCATCTTTTCTCTGCAACTGTAACCTTTATTTTTAATAAGAGCAAGTAATAAGCCCTATGCACAACACATACCGTGTTTCCCCGATAATAAGACCTATCCCGAAAATAAGCCCTCCCCTTACTGTGTAAGATTCCTCTAAAATAAGCCCTCCCCCGAAAATAAGCCCTATTGAGATTGCTACTGTAGTGAAGGCGATCCCCTGTGCTACACGCTACATTATGGTACCCTCTATATGCACCGTCCACCCCCCACCCCCGTGAAACGCACGCCGCGCTCTGAGCTGCATCCAATCAGAGCTGCAGCAGTGAGCGCGTCATCCTGTTCTTTATTGAATTCATTATTGAATAAAGGTACATTTTTTTGTTCACATTTACCTGTTTATTAAAATTGCTGTCAATGTTCATTAAAATAAGCCCTCCCCGGAAAATAAGCCCTCTGGTGTTTTTCTGTCCAAAAAAAATAATAAGACAGTGTCTTATTATCGGGAAAACATGGTAGGAAGAAGCTTCTTTGGTGGAGGTGAAAATCATGGTACTCGGAATCCCATGGTTTAGGACGAATGACCTCTGAATTCCAACTCTGAGAGTCTATCTACCAAACCTCTATGTAAAACATTCTCCCTCCAATGGTGGGATTTATCTGAATTATTTCTTGTATTATATTCAAACTATGAATTACAAAGGTAATCTGAGGATGCTTCTCCCTGTGGGTGTCCCGGAATTGCAAGCCTATGATTCTGACACTGTAAAGTGGCATTCAGAGAGTAATACCATCTAGCTTCAGAGTAGAATAAGGGAGACATGGGTTCAAGGCTAAATCATTCTCTAAGCCTCTTTATATACAGGCAGGCATGTCTTGTGTATTTGGTTTGCACTGCATTGCTTTCCATTTATTTGCATAGTTTTTGTACTGGGTACAGGACCATATAGTCATAGATTTAAAGATGAAAGGGACCTTTCAGATGATGATATTCAGCACTCTTATTTTACAAATGCGGAAACTGAGGCCAAGAAATGCTAAATGACCTGGTTAGGATCTCACTGCTATTAAGTGCTTGAGGAAGAATTCTAACCCAGACCTCTCTACCTTCAAGTCTTTTGCTCAGTAGTGTTTCACTATTGCAGGCTGCCTAAAAACCAGTATATTATGTGTTTGTAGACTATAAAAGGATGCCTAGATGAATAGTCTAGTGAGTTTACCTCGTTGTTGTTCACTTGTGTCCAACTCTTCATGACCCTGTGAACCATATCACACCAATACTGTCCCTGAGGTTTTCTTGGCAAATATACTGGATTGGTTTGCTATTTCCTTCTCTAATTAAGCCTGACCAAAGCACATTTTAGGGAACTAAAGGAATGGAAAGATTTAATAGCAGAATAACTATTGATAATCCCTATTGGAAAGTTCAAGGATAATAGGAGAGTATCAGTAGGACTACATATGAGAAATACACTCATTTTAGAAAGAAAAAAAGAGAGTGTAGAGTATAGGCTGGTAATTTTGCCTTCAATTCCTGGCAAAATTCTAGAATTTATTATTTTTTAAAAATTATTTTTATTTTATTAAATATTTCACAGTTATATGTAAAAATTTAATAATCTTTTAAAAAAAATTTTGAGTTCCAAATTCTCTCCCTTCCTTCCACCCCTCCCCTTCATTGAGAAGGCAAGCAATTTGATATCAATTGTACATATGAAGTCACACAAAACATATTTCCCTTATTCATGTTTCAAAAGAAAACACAAACAAAATAAAACAATAAAATAAAGATTTTAAAAACTATGTCTCAAACTGCATTCAAAGTTCATCATTTCACCCTCTGGAGGTGGATAGTATTTTTCATCATGACAATTTTGAAATTGTCATGAATCATTTTCTGAATCAAAGTAGCTAAGCCTTTCTGTCGATCACACTTACAATATTTCTCTACTGTGTACAATGTTCTCTTGCTTCTGTTCATTTCATTTTGCATGAGTTCATGTAAGTCTTCCCTGGTTTTCTGAAACCATACTTTTTGTCATTTTTTATAGCCCAATAGTATTCCACTACAATCATATACCACAACTAGCTTAGCCATTCCTCAGTTGATGGGCATCTCCTTGATTTCCAATTCTTTGCTACCACAAAAAAAGAGCTGCTATAAATATTTTTGTAAAAATAGGACCTTTTCTGTTTTCCGTAATCTCTTTGGGATCCAGACCCAGTAGTGGTATTGCTGAGTTATAAGGTATGCATAGTTTTATAACCCTTTGGTCACAGTTTCAAATTGTTCTCCATAGTGACTAGACTCACAACTCTACTAACCATGCATTAGTGTTCCAATTTTTCTACATTTCCTTCAGCATTTTCCCTTTTTCTTTTATGTCATGTTAGCCAACCTAAGTATGAGGAAGTATCTCAGTCATTTTAATTTACATTTCTCTAATCAATAGTGATTTAGAGCATTTTTTCCTATGACTATTGATAGCTTTAATTTCATCTACTGAAAACTTCATGTTCATATCTCTTGACCATTTATCAACTGAGGAATGGCTCTTATTTTTATATATTTGGCACAGTTCCCTATACATTTGATAAATGAGACTTTTATTAGTGAAACTTGCTATAATTTTTCTCCACTTTCCCATTTTTCTTCCAATTTTAGTTGTATTTGCTTTGTGCAAAAGCTTTTCAATTTCATGTAATCAAAATTATTATTCTCTCTACCTCTTCTTTGGTCATAAACTCTTCCCATATCCATAGATCTGACAGATATAGTTTTCTATTTTCCCTCAAATTACTTTTGCTATCACCATTTATATCTAAATCATTTACCCATTTTGACCTTATCTAACTATTCAGTGTGAAATGTTGGCCTATGCCTATTTTCTGCCAAACTGCTTTTCAGTTTTCCCAGCAGTTTTTTTTGTCAAATATTGAGTTCTTACTCCAAAAGCTTGAATCTTTGGATCTATCAAACATTAGATTGCCATGTTTATTTATTACTGCATCTAATCTATTCCAATGAGCCACCACTCTATTTCTTAGACAGAACCAGATTATTCTGAATATTTGTAATATAGCTTGAAATCTAGAACTGCTAAGCTGCCTAACTTGACAAGGAAGAAGAAACAAAACAAAACAAAAAAGAGAGAGAAAGTAGTTTACTTCAGTCTGCACCTATCCACTGCACCATCTAGCTGCCCAGAATATGAAATAAGCATACATAAACTGTCATACATATACTACCACTCATATATACTACTAACAACACCCATTAGCAAGAGATAGAAAGAAAAATTCCATTTAAAACAACTGTAGAAAAAATATTTATAGAGAAACAGGACTTCCACGGGGCTCCAGCTTCCACCTCCCCCAATTCATGTAAAAGGGGCCTCTGAACAAACTTTGGAGCTAGAGAACCCACAAAATGACACAGAGAAGCTAAACTCCCACTGAGGACAGCCCAGCAGGCCAGCAGGAATAGGCCAGCTCAGCACTTTGGGAGCCAAGACCAGCCCCAGGAGAGCCAGAGGTTTTAGCTCCAGGGAAGGCCTGACCACCCACCAGCTGGAGGGATTTCAGATCACCAGCAGCTGTGGCAGATTCCAGAATTATCAACACATAGATGCTAAGGACAAAGTGAGAGGTTAGTGCAGTGTGGACTTTGGGATACAACAGTTGGGAGTGGGTTGGCCTTTGCCCCTGGGGCAAGAAGCTGCTGAGGCCCAGCAACCGAGCAGCCACCCCCACATGGCAGTTTCAGCTCCTGGCCTGCAGAGTGTAGGGGGACCAAGTGACCAGTCTGAGGGGTTTCTTGCTTTAACCTACTTGGATCTGGATTGTGGTCTAGAGTGGAGGTCCTAGGGGGTGCAACCAGCTTGTTAGAGTGTGTGGAGGCTTCAGAGAGGGCACCCAACTAATATCTTCGGCAGCTGAGAAAACCCCAGTGTTTGGGACGAAGCTCCCCTATCTGGTGGCAGAGTACTACTGTGGCAAAAAGCCCAGGGGTCAAGTGATGGAGTGGCAACATAAGCAGGCAAAGGAAGCAAAATAAACAGAGCAACCCAACTTTACACTCCTATTTTGGTGGCAAAAAGGATCAAAGCATGGAACAGGAGGAAGACAATGAAGTTAGAACTCCTGCACCAAAAGCTTCAAAGAAAAATACGAGCTGGTTACAGGCCATAGAGGACCTTAAGAAGCAAATGAGAGAAGTGGAGGAAAAATTGGGAAGAGAAATGAGAACGTTGCAAGAAAATTATGAAATGGGAGTCAACAGCCTGACTGAGGAAAATACCACCTTAAAAGGTAGACTAACTCAAATGGCAAAAGAGGATCAAAAAGGCAATGAGGAGAAGAATGCCTTAAAAAGCTGAATTTACCAGATGGAAAAAGAATCTCAAAAGCTCACTGAAGAGAATCATTCCTTCAGAATTAGATCGCAACAAATGGAAGCTAATGATGTTATGAGAAATCAAGATGCTGTTAAACAGATCCAAACAAACGAAAGAATATAAGGCAATGTGAAATATCTCATGGGAAGAACCACTGACCTGGAAAATAGATCCAGGAGAGATCATTTAAAAATTATTGGACTACCTGAAAGCCATGATCAAAGAAAGAACCTAGAAATCATCCTCCAAGAAATTCTCAAGGAAAACTGCCCTGGTGTTTTAGAACCAGAGGGCAAAATAGAGGTTGAAAGAATCCATTCAACTCCTAAAAACGATCCCAAAAAGAAAATTCCCAGGAATATTATAGCCAGGTTCCAGAGTTCCTAGATCAAGGAGGAAATATTACAAGCAGCCAGGAAAAAAACATTTGAATACTGTGGAAACACAATCAGGATAACACAAGATCTGTCAGCTTCTACACTGAGGGACCAAAGGGCTTGGAATATGATATTCCAGAGGTCAAAGAAGCTGGGATTAAAAACAACAATCAACTACCCAGCAAAACTGAGTATCATGTTTCAGGGGAAAATATGGTCATTCAGTGGAATAGAGGACTTTCAAGTATTCTTGATGAAAAAACCAGAGTTGAATAGAAAATTTGATATTCAGATATAAGAATCAAGATAAGCATGAGAAGGTAAACAGGGAAAAGAAATCAAAAGGAACTTATCAAAGTTTAACTATTTACATTCCTACATGAAAAAATGATAATTGTAACTGATGAAACTTTTCTCAGTAAGAAAATAGTTGAAGGGAATAGAAATATATATATTTATATGTGTGTGTGTGTGTCTATATAGGAGGGTATATGGGCATATGAATACATATGTGAATGTGTGTATATATGTTTACAGGTATACATAGATAGAGGGCACAGGTCCAATTTAGTAGGAAGGGATGATACTTAAAAGGTGAAATCAAGAGCTGAGAAAGGAATATAATGAGAGGAGGTGGAGAGAGAATGGGGTAAACTATCTCATTTAGAAGAGGCAAGGGAAAATGGTTACAATGGAGGGGAAGAACAGGAAGGCAAAAGGGAATGGGTTCACCTTATTCTCATTGAATTTGGCTCAGGGAAAGAATGACATACACACTAAATAGGGTATCTCACCCTACAGGAGAGTAGGGGGAAAGGGAATGAGAGGGGGATGATGGAAGGGAGGGCAGGCTGGGGGGGGGAGGGAAGTTGGAAGTACCCACTTTTGAAAAGAGACAGGATCAAAGTAGAGAATAGGACAAGTGGGAGGTGGGATAGGAGGGGGGGAAACATAATCAGTCTTTTACAATATATCTACTATGGTAATGTTTTACATAGCTACACATGTACAGCCTAAACGGAATTGCTTATCTTCCCAGTAAGGGTGGGTGACAAGGGAGGAAGGGAATGAATCTGGAATTCAAAGTTTTAAAATCAAATATATATATATATATATATATATATATATATATATATATATGTGTGTGTGTGTGTATATATACATATATACATATGTACTATTATTAATAATATTATAGTATTTTACATGTAATTGGGAAATAAGATATACAGGCACTGGGGCATAGAGATCCACCATGCCCTACTGGAAAAGTTGAAGGGGGTATGGGAGAAGATATGGGAACGAGCAGATTGGAGGAGGGGATATCCTATGGGACTGCTATTTTGGGGCGGTGGGTAGGGGAAAAATGGGGAGAAAATTTGTAACTCAAAATCTGGCGGAAATGAATGATGTAAATCAGAAGTTAATAAAGCATTTGAAAAAAATATTTATAGCAGCTCTTTTTGTGGTGGCAAAAAATTGGAAATCAAGGGGATGCCCATCAATTGGGGAATGGCTAAACAATTGTGGTATATGAATGTAATGGAATACTAGTATGCTATAAGAAATGAGGAACAGATGGTCTTCATAATAACCTGGAGAGACTTATATAAACTGAAGCTTAGTGAAGAGAGCAGAACCAGGAGAACATTGTACCTAATTATGGACACATCTTATCTGTGATAACTGACTTTGATAGACTGGGTTTATCTCAGCAATGCAAAGTTATGACAACTCCAAAGGAGTGATGGAAAAGGCCAGAGAAAGATTTATAGAGTCTCAATGCAGATTGAAATAAACTACTTGCTCTCTCTCTTTTTTGTTTTGTTTTGTTTCTTCTTCTTTTGTATTCATTCTATTGGTTATACTTCTTTAAAACTTGACTGAACTTTAATGTGAAGGTATACATAGAACCTATATAAGATTGCATGTCACCATGGGGGTGGGAGAGATGTTATGGGGGGAGAGAAAATTTGGAACTCAAAAATTGTGGAACTGAATGTTGTAAACTAATAGTTAATAATTTTTTTAAAAAATTAAAAACAACTATAGACAATACCAGGTATTATATGAACACATTTACAAAACACTTTTCATACAAATAAAGACAGATCTAAGTTATTGGAGAAATATTAATTGTTCATGGGTAGGCCAAGCCAATAATATTAAAAATTATACTCCTATGTAAGTTAATTTATCTATTCAGTGCCATACCAATCAAACTACCAAAGAATTATTTTATAGAACTAGAAAAAATAAGAACGAAATTCATTTGGAAGAACAAAAGGTCAACATCAAGGGAATCAATTAAAAAATGTCAAGTTAAGCATCCTAGGAGTCCTAGATTTCAAACTATATTAAGATTCCTTTGCCTATTTTTCAAATAATTTATACAGTATTAAAATTAATAGCTGCTTAAATGTTTGGCAAATTCACTTGTAAATTCATCTGGTCCTCAGAATTTTTCTTAGGGAGCTAATTTTTGACTCATTCAATTTTTTTTTCTAATGTAGGGTTTTCTAAGTACTTTCTTTTCTGTTAATCTGGGCAGTTTATATGTATTTTTTGTAATCATTCATTTCACTTAGATTGTCAGTTCTGCTGTCATATAATTGAGCAAAATAACTCCTGATAATTGCTTTAATTTCATCTTCATTGGTAGTGCATTCACCTTTTTCATTTTTATACTTGTAATTTACTTTTCTTCTTTTTTAAAAACTAAATTAACCAATGTTTTGTCTATTTTATTGGGTTTTCCCACAAAACCAGTTACTGGCTTTAGTAGTACAATTATTTTTTTTTTCACTTTCAATTTCATTAATCTCTCCTTTGATTTTCAGGATTTCCACATTTGTGATTAATTAGGGATTTTTAATTTCTTATTTTTCTAGGTTTTTATTGCATTTTTAATTTTCTTTTTAGTTGATATGTTCTTTCCTTTACTGATGTATGTATTTAGAGATATAAATTTTCCCCTAAGTATAGTTTGGGCTGCATGCCATATATTTTGGAATGTTATCTCATTGTTGTCATTCCCTTTAATGAAATTATTCATTGTTTCTATGACTTGTTCTTTGATTTACTCATTTTAGGATTAGATTCTTTGGTTTCCAATTAACTTTTAATCTATGGTTCCATGGCCCTTTATTAAATACAGTTTTTATTACTTGACTTATTTATTTTGTGGTTACATTTATTTGACTCTGAGTGGGGAGAGTTGAGGATACCTACTAGAATAGTTTTACTGTCTATATCCTTCTATAATTCATTTAACTTTCCCTTTAATAATTTGGATACTACGCTATTTGGTGCATGTGTGTTTAGTATTGATATTACTTTATTACCTGTGGTACCTTTTAGCAAGATGTAGTTTCCCTGCTTATCTCTTTTAATTAGGTCTATTTTTGCTTTTGCTTTTACCTTCTCTGAAATCATGATTGTTGTACCTGCCTTTTTTACTTCAGCTGAAGCATAATAAATTCTGCTCCAGCTCCTTATTTTAACTGTGTGAGTCTTTCTCTTTCAAGTGTATTTCTTGTAAACAACATATTTTTGAATCCTGGTTGCTAATGCATTTTGCTATCCACTTCTATTTAATGGGTGAGTTTATCCCATTCACGTTCAAACTCATGATTACTAATTATACACTTCCCTCCCAATTTGTAGGAAGGGATTAACAACTTGGAGGGGGGGGGGAGTAAGATCAGGAAAGGCCGCAAGGAAGAGGAAGAATGAGGTGAACTTTGAAAGAGGCTAGTACTTTAAAGAGATGAAAGCATGGGAGGAATGGGAATGTCCTCCTCCTTCCCCCAGCCATGCATTGGGAAGAGCCTTGTGAAGGCTTGTAAAGGATAGAGGATGTATGCCCTGTGTGAGAGTCAGTTCAGTTTGGCTAGACCACAGGGAACATGAAGGCTAATAACGCGTAATTAGTCTGGAAATGTAGAGATTGGAACTGCAAGAGGATATGCTAGGCTTCATAGGTTTGACCAAAGGGTCCTTGTTCACAAACACTAGATGAGATCTGAGAGACCATCTAGCCCAAATTCCTGCTTTAAGAGATGAGAACACTAAGTCCCAGAAAAAATCAAGTGACCCATCCACAGCAAAGAGACACAGCAGGTAACTAGCAACAGCAAGAACAGAATTGCAGGTCTCCTAATTTTGAACTCATTGGCCTTTCCACTTCAGCAGTGAACCTGCTCAGTAAGGTGTTTAGCTGTATGGTGTGGTTTGCAGGCATTGAGATAAGTTATGAGAGAAGAAAATGATAAGGGGAGAATAACACAAGAAGACATAGATCGTATAAGGTTATAGCCATTGTCAGGACCATGCGAAAGAGGCAAAGGCATCCTGGTAATTTGTCTAAACTTATTGCATTTTTTCTTCCCTTCTTAAAAGGGAACTTTGAGATGATAGGGTCTTTATAGTCTATCCTTCTCATGTGACCGATAAAGAGAGACAACAATAACCCAACCACAGGTAAAGTAACTTACCCAAGTAAGCTAATGACCAAGCTGGGCTAGAACCCAATCAGGTCTTTAAAGTATTTCAATTAGTTGACTAACATTTCTGAGCAGTAGGTGTGCTGTTCTTGGCTGTGCAAGGATTTAGTAAGAATTTAGAAGAAAGAGGGGAAACATTACTTTCCTAGCATACTTGCAACCTGCAGATTTTGTGGTGGATCCCACCATAAACCACATTGATTTGCACTCTTATGGTGACCCTGGCCTTATGTGTTCCATCCTATGATGGCTTTTGTTTAAAAAGCACTGACAGGTTTCCTGTCTTCCCCTCCCCACCCCCTCCTCTACAGGACTCCAGTGAGATTATTTATGCAGCTGAACCAAGATGCTGACTTCAGCACTATAAAACACAGAAGCCTGGAGGTCCGAATGTAAGGGGTTGATTCGCTGACAGTTTTATAAGCTTCTGTAAATGCCAATGGCGTTCCCCTTTCTGTGGTTTACGTTTCAGTCGGGTGCAGGCAGGGAGAGGGGGGTGACTATATTTTGTTTGTTCCATCTGACTCACTGATGGAGCTGCCTAAATAAATCAAAACCCAGCTGACTTCTGGAAAGCAACTGCCACCACTCATTAGATCATAGTAGGGCTGGTTCTACACTGGCACAGGAGAAGTGTACTGTTTGTAATAATTCTGGAGAGAAGAGGACATTTGGGGTCTCTTGTTTCTTGACATTTTAAGTTCCCTTAAACTTTACTAATTCCAAGAAATTATGTTCTGGTTTTTTATAAGGTAAAGAGAATTTGTGAAAATGCAAGATTCTGTGTAAATATAATGATCAGGCCCCCAAAGAAGAATTGACAAAATGCACCTTTCTCCTCTCATTGCAGAGGTGGGGGAGAAGTGGTTGTGGGATATTGAATATACTTTCAAACTCAGTGGGTACATTGGTTAGTTATGTTGAAGTACATTTTTTCCTCTTTTTAAAAAAAATTTGTGATAAGGGATGACTTACTGGGTGGGGTAGACATATATTCAGAAATGAACTTGTAAAACAAAGAATATCAATTAAATAGAATTTTAAAAGATGTGGCAAACTAAATATTGGGAAATAACAGTTAATATTTCCATGGTATCCCTGAGTCTGCTTATGTGCAAATTATATTAATAATAATAGTAATCGCTTGTATTTATTTATTGCTTTAAGGTTTACAAAGCACTTTATTTATGTTTACTCATTTGATCCTCATAACAATCCTGCAAAATAGAAGCTATTATTATCCGCATGTTACAGATAAGGAAACTGAGTTAGAGAGAGGTCAAGTGACTTGCCCAAGGTCACAATTTATAAAAGTGTTTGAGGCAGGATTTGAACTTCCATCTTCCTGACTCTGAGTCCCTTTATATTATCCACTGGGTCACCTCTTGGTCTGTAGAGTATGTATGCACAGAGTACAATATTCAGCCTTTCATTCTCCTTATGAGAATGCATACATTTGAATGGTATACTGAAGAGTGATGGACCAAGAATAAGAATTCCAGAATTCAATTCAATTGAATAGGCATTTATTAAAAGACAGAATAGCTGGGCTTTAATTCAGGCAGAATTGGGTTCAAATGTGACTTCTTACCCTAAATGTGTGACCTTAAATTCTATGTGCCTTAAGCAACTCCATAGGATTTCTTAGTTAAATCATAGGCATATTCTTATGTGCATTGGCAGGGGGAGTTCCTTCTCTACATCTGGAGCTCCCAGTACGGCCAAAATCATAAATATTTTGAATGTCCAAGCAAATGCTTAAGACCCAAATATTTTGAAGACATTGTTCTAGGCACATGGAATACAAAAGCAAAAGTGAAACCATCCCTGAGTTCAAGGAGTTTACATTTTTTGGAGGGCAGGACACAGTCTACACACACATAAGTAAATCTAAGGACATTTGTGAAAAGGAGCATTCACAACAGGTGTGGGAAATAGGGGGAGGTATCCAGCAAGGCTTCATTGAGCAGGTAGCACCTGAGCAGAAACTTCAGGAAAGAGAAAGATCCTCCCATGAGATAAAGCTGTGGATGGGACACATTCCAAGCATGGGAAATGACTTATGTGGCTACAGTGAGAAGAGAGAAGGAGAGCCAATTTGGAGAAAGAGCTAGTAATCCAGGTTGGCAGGATCCTAGAATTTGTACAGGGAGCAATGTAATATGAGGCTAGAAAGGTGGGTCACAGTAAGCAAAGAGTGTTCAAAGCCAAGTCAAGGAGTTTGTATTTGGAAGAGTCTTCAATGTCAGATCAAGGAGTTTGCAACAGAAAATAGAAAGCTTATCTTTCATGAATTTTGAGCTGGGAAGTAAAAAGTACATCAAGAAGTTTATTTTGATAGTGGTGTGGAAGATAAGATAAGAGAGGGGAGAAACTGATAGATAACATGAATACCAATTAGAAGGCTAATAATAATAGTGTTGGCAAGAGATGATGATGGCCTGAACTAGAGTGGTAGTCATGTGAATACAAAGAATAAGGGAATCACATATTTTGAGAGCTGAAAGAGATACCAGTAGCCCTCTCGTCTAAATCTGTAAATGAAAGGAATCCCTGAGGAGGTCATCCAGCCTCTATTTGAAGACCTCTAAATAGGGGAAACCCACCGCCTCCGGGGCAGCCCATTCTACTCATAGAAAGCTCTAATTGCTAGGGAAGTTTTTCCTGACACGAAGCCAGAATTCACTTTTTTAAAGCTTCTACACATTGCTCCTGGTTCTACCCTTTGGAGTCAAACATAGCAAGTCTAATCCCATCTCCTCCTGACAGTCCTTGTCAAGTTACCTTGAAAGGTAGCTGAGTCTTTTCTTTTCTGGAATAAACATGACAAGCTCCTTCATAGACCCAAGGTTCTTTCTCACCCTGTTTGCGCTTCTCTGTATTCTGTACAGATTACCCATTTCCTTCTTAAACAATGGCACCCAACGTTGAGCATAATATTCCAGAGGAGATGTGCAAGGGCAGAGTACTTATCCTGTTTCTTTTGTTTAAGATATAACCATCTAGAGTCATATACTTCAACTTTGACCTCAAGGAACCACATCTAGAGTTGATCAAGCTGTGCTGGTTGGCAGTGCAACAGTCTTATCTTCCCATGATGTGACAACACTGAATTCATATGTTTGGGGGCATCTTTTAAATCCTATCGGCTGCCTAGGTGCATGGATGATCCTTCTTCCCCCAAAACTCATTTCTGACCTACCTTCTCTTATATTATAATCAGATGGTTCTTTCTTATGCCTTCTTGTTTCTTCATTAATTGATTTCTTCCTTAAG
The DNA here is from genome assembly GCF_028583685.1 of Petaurus breviceps papuanus. Classification (NCBI taxonomy): domain Eukaryota; kingdom Metazoa; phylum Chordata; class Mammalia; order Diprotodontia; family Petauridae; genus Petaurus; species Petaurus breviceps. The sequence continues at coordinate 7,527,003 of NW_027186546.1, read as the reverse complement.
GTGAGGTGCCCCCAGATATATTTTTAGTTTCTCTAGTATGAGCCAATGACAATGATGGGAAACACTGTAAGAAAAACTGAAAGGTTTTCAGAGTTGAATATGAGCACCTAGTTTAGGGGGAGTTGTAATTCAGCCCTGGGAACCAGCTTGATGCCTTCTAATGCTGACAGAGCTGTGACAAATGCCACTATTCTATAAGGCTCTGATACATATTTCTGGCAACAGTAGCCAACCTGTTCCTTGCAGAAATGTATTTGAGAAAAAATATCTGTCAGCTCATTGCATTTTATAGAGATGTGAGACAGATTCTCATAGGTCACCATGTACAATCTGTGTGGGTGTTTCATTAGCAATTTTTCTTTTCATAACAAAGTTCCCCAAAGAAGAAATTGATGGTATATTAATTAGCCTGGACTAGAAATTAGTAGTCTTTAGGGACCCAGGTTAAAAATATGGGTCAAATGTATATAAAGATTTTTGCAAACCTAAAACATTATGTCAATGTCTGCTATAACTATCACCATAATTATTGTTATTATTATTATTACTATTCAATGATATGGTTTTGCTGAAACCTACCCCACCCCTACCCCTTCACCCCCACTCAACCATTTCTTCTTTCTGGGCTTTAGGAATCCCCTGTATTTTTCCCAAAGTTTTTTTTTAAATAACCAATTTCTGGTGTGACATTCACTTTGTGATTTTTTACAATGAGATTTGATTAATACATGCTTGCAATGTCCATTTGACATAGCAGCCTATCTAGAAGGGAATATTGAGAACAGTGACAATTAAAACAGCTAAATTAGAATAAGGAGTGTAACATGATAAGATAAAGGGGAATTAACTCTGAGAGACAGTCCCTGAAGAGGCATGCCAAACACAAATGACAATGTCACTCTCAGTAATATCTTTTTCTCTTCCCCCACCCCACCCCCTACCACCAATCCTCAAAGTTGGCTTCAGGGTTGTTTTATTTTCTTGCTTTGTTTTGGGAGACTTTTCATGGCTGAATTATATTCACATCTATTTTCTCCTTCCACTCATTCCATAATTTGCTCTTAAAATCCTAAGGTACCATTTACTGGATAAATATGTAAAACCTAAATACTTAGTCACATGCTCTGTTATGATTACATTCATCTCATCAAAACCCTGCAGGAAAGCATGGCCTACATAGCTATGAAATTGTAATAAGGAAGGGACTTGGATTTCCAACCTGCTGGGTTCCATCTAGGATATACTGGTTCATGGAAATATAACTGAAAAAAAATTCTGATACAGCATGATTAACAAGGTATTTTACATAGAGTATGTATTTTCATGTATATAATATTAAATTATAAATATTTATTATATTGATTTGAAACTGACTCCAGTAAATTTCTCTTGAGAGAAATTAATTAATTGATCAAATATTTATTTAGTACTTAGTATAAGCATGGTTCTATAGTGGACCATTCTACACAAATTATATACATTTAAGTGCGTTAAACTTCTAACTTGAATATGTGCTCATCCCAAAATTAAGAATAAAGGTGAAATTTGTGTCTCAAATTTATATATACTCTCTAGTAACAGTCAACTTCATGTAGCTTAAGATATACAGAAGGGGTTTCAAGGAAAATAAGAATAATTTCCATCTTGTGTGATAGATAGTATTGGATGCATTTTCCCCAGTGTACACTTACTTGCTCATGTTTTAAAGTAATTTTATGTGTTGCTCATTCAGAGAAGGGATATTTGGTTTCGAATCATAAAGGATAAATTAACAGGTGGATGGTTGTTTTAATGTGCAGAGAAATGCTGCTCTATCCATGTCTTAACTTGAGGGGCCAATTCATCATATGTGTAGACGAGGAAGAGGACATTGAGAGAATGGCAGTTGTGTTTAAACCACTTCCCCTGAGTCGTCATGTAGCAAAGGGCAAAGTAGTGAAATGGAAATCTTAGGGCCATAAATTCCATTCCTGGCTCCTCCATTGACTTTCTAAATGTCAAATCGAGTTGTCTTCTACACTCTGAACTTCAGAGTTCTCACACAATTCAATTCAATTCAATTCACATTTATCAAGCAAAAACATAATTTAAGGTAAAACAATGTTATATAGGGCCATCAGATAAAGGGCGTGACAGAGGGGTTTCCTAATGGCATGTGGGGATTTGTTCATACTAAGTTATATTGTTGTAAAATAACCAAGTCAGGGTAGCCTACATATGGCATTCTTTTACTCTGATTTTGGAAAACACTATAGAAACCCAAATTTATAAGCAAGAGGCGATAAAATGAATCATTTATTTACAAAGAGGATCTTTCATGGAGTTCTCTAAATGAAAAGATGCCCTAGTGTATTTACATTATGATTTGATTTATACAAGTGTTTATATATTTAATATATTATTTTTATTTACACAAATATTTATATATTTGATATATTATAAGTCAAGCTATGCCTATTTAAACTAAAATTTTACAGTATTTTTTGTATATCTAGGAATGCATGAAGGTGCATGAATACATATTCAAAATCCTTTAAATATGGAGAGTGAGAATGTGCTCACCCAGTGACAGGTTAAATTTTTCCTAATCTTTACATCCGATGGGGAATTTCCTCCAACTTTAATGACCAAGTATTATGTTCTGGAGGCTGTCCACAGCTCATCTACCTCTACAATGAGAAGGAGTGTTTTGTAGTAGAAAGAGTGCAGGACTTGGTGTCAGGAGAGATGTGAATTCTGATCTTGCCTCTAACATTTACTTGTGGAATAGGAACAAACCACTTCTATGAACTTTCTTCCTCTGTAAAATAAAGAAGGAAATATACAATCACTCAATCAATAAACATTGATCAAGTACATACTATGAACCAGGCATTGTGCTAAGAACTGAACTAAATGAGATAACGTATGTAAAGGATTTTGTAAGCCTACAACTCCATATAAACATTGGTTCCCTTCCTTTCCTTTCCATTAATTTGTTATTTTGGTTATATTTGATAATAATTTGTTATTTTTGTCAGTGTGAGAATTCCCTTCAATAATATAAATTTCAACCCTCTGAGAGTTCAGAAAAGTCAGTTGGCTTGTCCAGTAGGACACAGCCAGTAAGAGTTAAAGTCAGAATTTGAATCCAGATCTTCTTGAATGCAAGTTAACTAAACCTTAATGCTTCTCTAAATGTCACTCTATGGTTCTGGTTCTGTTTTGTTTATTTCAGGTGCTCTTTTTTCTTTCTGGACTGGTGTTGGCAACACCTGAAGAAGAAATTCTCTTCACTTATGCAGATTCGGAACTGTCCTGCAAGTTACAGGCTCAGAGAAATACCCGAGGCACAATGCAATAAGTGTCTTGGCCAGAATCACCAGCCAAGTGTGGGTCAGAGGTGAGATTTCAACTGATGTCTTTCTGCTTTGAAAACCAGTTCTCCTTCTACTTCACCATGCTGCCTTTCAAATGTCAGATATCACCATATTGTTTTCCCCAATTTGGTGCAGATTCATAGGCAGAATATATTGTATATCTTACTGGGAAGAGACCTGGATTCAGCCAGAAGACCTGGGGTAGAATTTTGGCTCTGTTTCTTATTTATGTGACCACAGGGCAATAAACTTCTTTTCTTGTCCTCTCATTTTTCATTTGTAAAATGAAAAGTTTGAAATAGATAGACTCAAAGGTCCTTTCTCGATCTCATAGAGATTATGATATTTCCTTATCATAAGATCAGGATGCCCTTGCCAGGGTTGTTGCCACGTGTTCCTCTCCCAGTATTTATAAATGATCATTAGTGATCTGTATTATATACCATGGTAGTACTTATAGTTTCTCTTAATCTAATGGGACAAAACAGTACTAAGCCTGGAATCAGAAGAATGTAAATTCAAGTCAGACCTGACACTTATTAGATGTCTTGTCCTTGGACTAGTCACTTGACCTTTGTTACCCTCAGTTTCCCCAACTGTTGGGTTGTAGTGAGGATCAAATGAGATAATAATTATAAATCAGTTAGCACAGTGTCTGGCACATAGTAGGTGCTGTATAAATGCTTTGGCAACTAGATGGCACAATGGATAGAATGCTGGACCTGGAGTCAGGAAGGCTCCTCTTCCAGAATTAACATCTGACTTCATATACTTACTAGCTGCATGACCTTGGGCAAGTCACTTAACCCTGTCTGCCTCAGTTTCCTCATCTGTAAAATGAACTGGGGAAGGAAATGGCAAAGCACTATAATATCTTTGCCAAGAAAACCTCAAATGGGTTCACAAAGAGTCAGACATAATTGAAAAAGACCAAACATATAAATGCTTATTTCTTTCCTGTCCCTTCCCCCTGTAAAACTACTACTACAATTAATGATAATAACAATAAAAGTTAATAATAGTGCAGAAGATTGTTCATTTAATATTTGTTAGATAGAAGCTTTAAAAGACATGGCCCTTGAAGACTGACAGAATAAGAAGAGATAGGAAAATATTAAACTTCATGATACTGGATAAACTACCTAGCAGAAAAGTTCCAAGGAGTCCTACCTACTAAGAACCACTCAATGTTGAAGTTAGGAAGGATGTTAAGGATCATCAATTCCAACCCCCTCATTTGACAAATGAGGAAACTGAGACCCAGAGAGAGATTTAAGTGGTGACATAGATTAAATATTTGGACATTCTGGAAAAGGTGAATTTTCATGGATGTTATAAAGTATCTTTCCTCTTGTACCTTTTTAGAATAATAAAATGAAGCTAGCCAATGGACAAATGAACAAAGAAGAGATATTGAATGGGGAGGTTCAACAACCACAAATCTTAACTTGCATCCAAGAGAAAGGAGAAACTATTTTGTTAAGCCAGAAACTTGACTTGGATATTCACTTCAAACTAACAAACTCCCAACTAAAATCTAATTTTAAAGAAAGTACCTTCACAATTTTGTTGCTAGCCAGTTGGAAAAATGCTGTTGGGGTCAACTGAGTAAAATGAGATTTTGAGGGGAAAAAATGAATTTTGAGAAGAGAGACTGTATGTATGGCTACTTCAGTGACTTGTTGCCAAGGATTCCTCCCACTTATAAAAAGAACTCTGCTAATATAATAAAAATAGATGGCATTCATAACGGTGCTTTAAAATTTGCAAAGCATTTTACACAAATTATCTCATTTGACTCTCACTAGCCTGTGAGGTATGTACTAATATTAACTTTATTTTACAAATGAGAACACAGAGGCTCAGAAACTTTATAGCACTTACCTGGGATTGAAGAGGTAGGAAGTATCGGAGGGAAGATGTGAACCCAGGTTTTCCCAGCTCCAAGTCCAGTGAATCCACTATGTCATCATCTCTCTCTCTCTCTCCCCGTTCCCCCTCACTCCCCTCTCTCTCTCTGACTACAAAGGCACGAATACATAGCAAGACTCAATCCCATCAGTCATTACCTGTGAAACAGCTGATTTCTCAGGAGGTTGTTCGTGTGGGTTTGGGGTTTGTTTTCAGTTCTTATGCCAAACTCAACTTTAAGGGCTTAATGTTTGAGAAGCTTCTGTGGTCTTGATCATCAGTTCTAAGATTTGTATGAGAATAGATACGCCACATCAGAATTTCTAAAGCACTCACCTCCTAATATGCAAAAAAATTACAATTAATAAATACTTTCCCTGGATCCAATCTATAAAACATTGTAATAAAGTTTCCATATTGTTTTCACTGCTAAATACCCTCAGATGATATTCAAGACCTATTATATATTAATTTCTACTAGAACCAGAGGTAGGGAACCTGGTGCCTTGAGGACATATGTGGTCTTCTGTCTTTGGGTACAGTCTTTTGAATGAATCCAAGTTTTACAGAATAAATCCTTTATTAAGGGGATTTGTTCTGTGAAATTTGTATTGAGTCAAAGGGCTGTACTGGAGGACCTATGGGGCCATATGTGGCCTCAAGGCCACAGGTTCCCCACCCCTGAATACACCTTCTCCTTCTGCAGTGGATAAAATGGGAGGGAGAAGGAAGTGCTAAGGAAAACATTTTAAGCTGTCTATAAATGATTATATCAAGCCTACAATATAATTACCATGACTATATTAATTGCAACTCTTATATCCTCAGTTATCTACATAAAACTTTCATTTTTGTTGTTTATTCAATTTCAAAGTAGTACCAATATCACTAAAAAGACTCTGCATTTCACCTGCAATTATCTTCATAGTTTATTGTTCCATCTCAATGATAATTACAAATCTGGGGTGTTGGGTATGTTCAGGGAGACTAGCTAGCTGTCGAGCCCCTTTCAGGGATGCTTTCTACCTTTGGTGTCCACCTGATCCACCTAATTCCAAGAAGCTGTATCATGTTCAGTGGCCACATGCCAGTAAACCATCTTGAAGACAGGTTAAAGCAAGTTGAGGATAACCTAGGGGTAAACCATTAGAGAGTTAGGGGGTGTCTACCCCACATATGTGAAGACTTCCCCTGGTGGAATAAGCAGGTGAGAACAGTTTGTTCCAACCACCATGAAGGCAGCTGAAGCAGGCATTGTGGAGAACTTTGAGCTCGGGTTAGACATTGAAGAAGCCAAGGCCATCCATGCATCCAGGGTCATCCCCAGTAGTCTTGATTCACTCCTGCCACTGGACTGTGAGACTCTGGAAGAGAGACTGAGGAGGACAACTTCCATGAACCTCTGCTTCACTTAAATCCAATTTATTCACAGATCAGAAGACATCACCCCCCAAAAAAGACAAATCTAGAACTTTCTATTTTTCAAATTCTTCAGGACCTCTCAGAAGCTTATGCATTATCACCTTCTTCCCTAGGTCTTGACATGCAAATATATGCACAGAATTGGTCTAGGTAGCCGTGAAAAAGAATTGTTAACCAATAATTATTTGAGCACCCAATAAAGTACTGTGGCATGAAATACCAGGTGTTCCAAAAGACTTAGGACAGTTGTTGAGCTTTAAGCACCATCTTAAGCTATTAAACTCTAAAACTGCCCTAAGACTTTTGGAAAAAACCCTGGTAGGGGAGACATACTCTATCCTTTCAGAGTAAAAAAAAAAAGATTAGGAAGAAAGATATAATAACACTTTAACATAAATCCTAGGTTTAGAGATAGAAAGGACCTTGGAGGCAATCCAATTCAACCTTCTCATTTTACAGATGAGTAAACTGAGGCCCGGAGAATAAATGACTTTCTAGGGTCACACAACAAATAAATATTAAAGACAGTATCCGAACCCAAGTATCTCTCTCTCTCTCTCTCTCTCTCTCTCTGTCTTTATATATATATGTATATATATACATATATATCTATAGCCTTATCCATTGATTTTTGTTGTTGTTGTTTTCAAATTACAGAATTGGCAGGAAGAGTGAGCAACATGGCAATTATTTATTAACATTTACTTGAACTTGGGACTTCTACTGCTTTAGAGCACACTGGGATGTTAAAAGGAAGTGACTTCCAGAATCTGCTAAACAGAAAACTCTTTCAAGATGGCAAAAGGGGAGAAGTTGACACTGACTCGGATAACTATAGTAACTTTACTACACCAGCCCAGCCTCAGAGCATCTCAAAGCAAGCACACATAACAAAACACCAATATGCAAAAAACATCTGGTGTCCATAGCTAGTATGCTTGCACAGCTTGTAAAAAGAGAAAAATTAATCCCCATAACAAAGACCTGGCAGATGATAAACATGAGATTTGGAGTTTTATCAGCCAGTTGTCATTGATTAACATTGATATAGAAAGAAAAAGGCCTTGTAAAAAACCGTTATCTAACGCTGAAGTAAAAATTCAAGGAGGATAAACTGAAACAGATAAAAGTTTTGGTTATGTTGCCATGAATATATTATTTGCAAGAATGATGTCTGTCCCCTTGCTTATGATGAGGAATTCAGAGAGCATAGAATTTTTCAAAATATTGCAAAACAAAAGCTTGTCTTTTGATATTTCTAGCTCAGCTGAAAGCACAAGACAATAATATAAGATTCGTGAAAAATCCCATTCTGTAAAGTCCAGATTGGTTTTACAGTCTTGGTGAAACAAGTTCAGAAAAACTTCAAACTCAATTCCTGCTTTCACAGTTACCCAGGAGAAGAACACTGGACTAGGGGTCAAGAGGCCTGGGTTTTATTTCTAATTCTGCTGCTAACTTTTCTGCATGACCTTGGACACTTTATTTTGTTACTTAGGACCTTGGTTCTGCAATTTGCTCAGTGAAGAAGATGGATTAAATGAGGTCTCAAAACGCTCTGGACTTTACCTGCAATTATGTTCATGGTATATTTCTTCCCTTTGTGTAGTGTCTCCTATATCAAAAATAATTACAAATCCAGAACCTTCTAGTTCTCAGATGCCATGACTCGATGAAATATCATTTGTCTCCCTTTCTTTACATTTTGCTTTTTTTCTATATTCAATGTTCAATTCACAGTTTTGATCTTGATAAGCTCTGAATGTAGATGGCAAAAGAGTGGTTTTCTTTGGGTGGAACAGATGTGTCTAGTCACTGAACCACTCAGAATGAAGAACAGGTTTATCTGAAATCTCAGCTAAAGTTCTGCTCAACTTTAGTCAAGCTTTGGTTTGCTTCTTTACCCTAACCAAAACATTGTTTATCATATTTTCCTTTTGTCTCTGTGCAGTTAGATTCTAAATAAGATCAACAGCAGAAACCAGTAACTTGTACTTGTGTAACACTTTTAACTTTTTTCAAAGTCTTTCCATGCCTATTATCTCAGAATATATCAAAGAAAGGGATTCTCAGAGCCTTTATTGTCTTACTTGAAACAGGAAGTCCCTATGAACAAGGGAAGTGTCTTTCTCTGACACAAGCTTCTAGAGTAGCTTTTCAATGTATTCAAGGTTCTTTAGTACCTAACTCCTTCCCCATCTGAGAAGGAAGGAAAAACAGAAGTAAAAAAGGATGGAAGGAAGGAAGAAAGAAAGAAGGAAGGAAAGAAAGAAAGAGAGAGGGAGAGAGGGAGGGAGGAAGGAAGGAAGGAAGGAAGGAAGGAAGGAAGGAAGGAAGGAAGGAAGGAAGGAAGGAAGGAAGGGAAAGGAAGAAAGAAAGAAAGAAAGAAAGAAAGAGAAAAAGAAATTTCAAGAGAGAGATAAAGAGAGAAATTTCAAGAGAAAAAGAAATAAGAGAAATGAAGGAAGAAATGAAGGGGGAGAGAGACAAGGGACACAGACCATAGCTGAAGAAGACTCCATGAAATGAATAAACAATGCTAATAGGAGATAAGGGCTAGACTGGGGGTTTTTTTTCCAGGAACATATATTGTCAAATTGGAGCAACTCTAAAGTCTTCCTGATCCTTCCTAGGATGGATAGAAATGAGAAAGTGGTAAAAGGGAAAGACTATGGAGGCATAGGGGAAAGAAAAGGATCAGGTTTGAGGGAAGAGAAATGGGAGGGAGAAAGAGAGAGAAAGGAAAGCAGAAGAGGGAGAGGGTTCTGGTTGTAGGGACGAGTGTTCTTATCAGTTCTTCAATGCTTTGCTGATCACTGTGAATCATAAATAAACAAATATAAGGAAAATATCCTTCTCTGTTAATGTGCAGAAGGATTTGGCAAGCACCACTTACTCCACTGAGGCAAATCACATACCATAACAGATGGTATTCATCCAACTGGAAAGACTCTGAGTTAGCATGACTGTTAAGCGAGATGAAAGTGCTGTCTCTTGGCTAAATACTATGATACTTACTTTATGAAGTAGGACAATACCACAGTGACTGAAAAAAGGGTATACTACAAATGCTAGGTATACACAGGGGTCCAGCATCAGAGGGCTCTAACAATCTTTAGTCTGAGTTTGTAGAGGAATTGATGTAGTCAAGTCCTAAAATTTACTCCCTCCCTGTCTAAGTGAAGTGTCCTTGATTACCAAGAGAATCCTGTAAAAGAAAGGACTTCCTCCACCCACACTACTTGCTAGGCAGAATGAAACTGGGTTTGGCAAGGTGGACAGATGAAGTCAGAGGTACAAACAAGGGGCACTTTAAAAAAATATTACTTTATCTTGATGCACAAGCTTTGAATTAACATTTATTTATTGAGGCAGCTAGGTGGAATTCAAATCCCACCTCAGACATTGACCAGTTGTGTGGCCCTGGATAAGTCACTTACCCTTTGTATGCCTCAATATTCTTATTAGTAAAATGGGGGTAATAATAGCACCTTTTCCCCAGGATTATGAGGAGGATAAAACAAGATACTATTTTTGAAAGGCTTTGCAAATTTTACAGCACTATGTACATGCTAGCTATTATTAAGCTCTTTCTATGTGCCAAGCACCATGTTAAGTCCTGAGGAAATACAGAACCACAACAAAAAATAGTCGCTGTCCTCAAGGAGCTTATGTTCTTTCCAATAAGGAGACAATGTGAACACATATACAGGAAGTATAAACGTAATATGCACAAAATGAATACAAGGTGTCTTGGCAAGAGAAATAGTGGCATCTGGGGGTGGTGGTAGGGAGATCAAAAAAGGCTTCCTGAGTGAAGAATCAAATGATTCTTGAAATGAGTCTCAGAGGAGGAAGGGGTGCATTTGCAGCATGGGGAATAGTCAGTGCAAAGAGACAGACCTAGGGAGTATGGTGGGTGCAGAATACAGACGAGTTTATTGTGGTTGGATCATATCATTTGAGGAAGGGCAGTGAAAAGACAGAAAAGGTAGGAAGGGATTCAAATGTCAGATAAGGGAGTTCATATTTTACCCTAGAGCAGGGGTTCTTAATCTAGGACCAGTGAACTTAAAAAAAAAAAAAAATAAATATATATATATATATATATATATAGTAATAACTGCATTTCAACATAATTGAAACCCACATATTGTATTTAAGCATTTAAAAATGCTACTTTGAGGATGTGCCCATAGGCTTTACCAGACTGCCCCAAAAGTTAAGAACCCCTGTTCTAAAGAGCCAGTGGAGTTTAGGAGGCTGTCATATGAAGGATGGATTCAAATGGAAGAAATTTGAAGGAAAGAGAGTCAGTAGATGGCCTTTCCAAGAAACAGAGAGGATCTATTAGGAGATGAGCTAGAGTAGTAGCAGTATGAGATGGGCTATACAGAAAGATGTGGGAATAGCTGCTTTCTGTGGCATGAGGTATTTACTTTTGTGATATGTTATGGTGAAGGATTAAACATGAAAGTAGGCACAATTTGCATACCTTGATGAGGGTACAAAAAATAACTTGTTTCACCAGAGTTTTCCTGAATCAAAGAGAATAACAATTTCAAGAGGTTTCTGAACGCAGGAATGAACTAGAAGTATCTCATTGGGCCATCCTAACTAAGTGCTCTTATACATGGTAACCTGGGTAATTAACAAGGTATTTTTATCCGACTTTGGCAATAGGTAAATTAAAGACAATGTCTCTGATCTGAATACATTTTCTTGAAACATTTACACTGTGGGAAAAAAAACACAACAAACTAACGTGCATTATTTAACCAAAATTTTTCTGTTAATGCGGCTTTTCCCTGTAATATATATTGTGATGTTTTTTTCCTCTCTCTAAGTAAGGCAAGTTTTCTTATCAGAGAATTTTCCATAATAATGAAATCATATTTCCAAATCCTGTTTCTTTCTAAATAGTTCAATTCGTGAAACATCAATCTTAGGATGATAGGATACAGGCCTCAAAGAGACCTAGTTGAGTCATCTAGTCTAGCCCTCTCATTTCACAGATGAGGAAATTGAACTCTAGACCTCTGGTGAATTGTCCAAGGTCACACAGGTGGCAAGAAGCAGAACGAGGATGCAATCCCAGGTCTTCTTATTTCCAATCCAGAATTCTTTCCACTATACCACATTGCTTCCTTTGTCATCTGGGTACCGTCCTCCCCCCTACCTCCCAATCATTTGGCGACCCCACCATCTACATTTGGAACACATCTTTCCCACCAATCTGAAACTCTCCAGACTTTAGATTTCATCTTGCCAACCATCTGTTCCTGTAAACATTACCAAATTACCATTTACCACCCCAAACCATGCTCCTGCATGCAATACACCTTGCCTGTGTGGATATGTATACACATTTGTGATTATTTTCAGTGTGTTCTATGTCACCTGTGAATTGTCTTTATTTAGCTGTGAATCATATTTACTCAAATGTATTATGTCTCTGCCATCCATTCTGCCTTCTCACTAAACTCTAAGTTCCTTGAAGGAAAAGGAAAGCATTTAGCTCAAACTATATAAATGTGTAGAACTATCCAATTCCACTGATGCCCAATCAATGTTTTGTATGTTCATATAATGCTAATACTAGCTAGCATTTGCACATCTACTTTGTGCCAAGCAGTGTGCTTTACCAATCTATCCCATTTGATCCTCACAATAACCGTAAAAGGGAGTGTTATTATTGCTTCTAATATTATTCTATTTTCCTTCCAAGATACATAACAGCTAGAGTCAGGGAAAGTATAGAAATCAGAATCAATTCCAAAAGTAGCATAGTATAGTAGACAGAGAGAATACCTGAGTCAAAAAGACTTGGGGTCAAAGCCCCACCTTTTACACATCACAATAGTGACTGTGTGACTTTTAAATCACTTAAACTTTCAGTGCTCCCAGACCACTTTCTCAAACTGAGTTACAGAGAAGATGCTGACCTGCCCTGTTAGAGGGAGGCCCCTTGTTTGAGATCCCAAATATAGGAAATCACAAATGCAGCCTTACCTTTTTAAAATGTTTGTAAGACATTGCTCATGCTCTTTTTTTAATTTTTATTTATTTTTTCTTTGGAGGGCAACTGGGGTTAAGTAACTTGCCCAAGGTTACACAGCTAGTGTTTTTTGGTGTGGATGTTAACTGTCTGAGGCCAGAACCAAACTCGGGTCCTCCTGACTCCAGGCCGACGCTTTACTCACTGCACCACTTAGCCGCCCAATTGCTCATGCTCTTAAGGAGATTGCATACTATAAGGTAACATTATGGTGAGTCCAGTGTCAACCTCCCTAAAATTTCTAGATCTTGTTTAACTGGACCTCACAGTCTTCCCCTTCTCTCAGATTCCTACTTAAACCACAAAGTGGGAGGATTTTATTAATATTATCTGTCCAGAATACAATGTCCTTTTGCAAGAAATTCAACTGACTTCTTGACCACTTATTAGCATTGTAAAGTGGTATCTAATTTGTTGTTTCCTCTTATTCCTAGGTCCCTCGGTGAATTCCTATTTCCAAAATTTCTCTCCAACATTGAACACTTGAATTCCACCTAACTTTCCACAGATGTATTGACTTACATTTCCCAGGTGAATACTGTTTTTTCTTCTTTCTTTCCTCATTCCTAAACATATCCCAGACATCTTTTTACATCCTTTTACATTATAACTTTGTCCTCTGCGTTGTCTGTAATGCTTCCTAATTTAGTATTCCTGGCAGGCTTCATTTGTGCTCTGAATCCTTTTTCCAATTCATTGATAAAGATTTTTTAATAAACTCATACCCTCAGCAACCCCTGGGGCCTTCTGTGAAACACCTCCCTATAGCTGGATCCAGTGTTATTTATTCATCATTCCATTAGCCTTGGTTTACAATTTTGGAGCCAGTTTTCAATCTGCATCACCATTTTCCTCTCCTAGCCAATTTGAACTTGTTTTGCAAGTAAAATTTCATGGGACATTTTTATCAAGTGCTTTACTAACATCCAAATAGATAACATCTGCTGTGTTCCCTTCAGCCATTCATTTTGGATTTTCTATTTTTTTTTATTAAAGCAAGCTATTAAGTTTGTCTGGCATGATTGTTCTTAACAAACCCACACTGCTATTTGTCCTGGATTTCATTATCCTATGGTTTGACAGTAGTTAGTTTCAATGAGTAGACATTTTCCCCCACTAGTATTTGTCCATATAAACATTAAAAAAATACAGCTAAACATTGAAATTGAGCTTGTAACACTGTATTTCACAAGATCAGCTCTTCCTTTATGTGAAGACCCCAGGAGCTCACTCTTTGCTCCCAGCTGCTTCTAATCACAGCTAATTCTTTAGTACAACGGCTGCCCCCATTTCAAGGGCTTAAACCAATTTCCCCATTGAACTGGATTCCTTGGGTGTATTTTAATTAGCCTTCTTTGGCTTCCCTTTATCATAGCTTAGAGCTTGCCTCACAGTTGTTAGTTCTACCTGTTTTTCATGGAAACTAGCTGTTCCACTGTCTATCTCTCAAGACTTACTCTTTCATTTCATATCCTATATTTCAGTGTTTCCTGCTCCACCCACCAACTTTGAGTGGCATGAGGATATGCTCCTTGGTAATTCATGCAGCACTTACTAACTGTGTGAGCCTGGTCAAGTCACTTAACCTTGGTTTGCCTCTGGAGAAGGAAATGGCAAACCACTCCAGTATCCTTGCCAAGGAAACCCCATGGACAGTATCAGTGCTCTATGGTCCATAGGGTCATGAGGAGTCAGATGTTACTAAGCAGATTCGTGCAGCAATTTTCACTGTGATATAGTGGGAAAATGCTGGGTCTAGAGTCAGATGAACTGAGTTCAAATTCTCGCTCTGCACTTAATAACTGTGTGACCTTGGGCAAGTCTTTTAAAGTCTTTGCCTCAGTTTCATCATCTGTAAAATGAGAGGGTTGGATTAGATGACTTTCAAGGTTCTTTTCCATTTATGATCATAAGCTTTTCTAAAAGATGCCTCCTGCATGATGTTTCCCCAGAACCACAACAACAAAAGAACATGGAGAACGATGAAACTGGGAGAAGAAAGAAATAGGAACTAAAAGAAATATTTGGAAAAGAAACATATCAAAGACTAATTGTGATTTATGGAAGATAGAAGGAGAAACAATGGGTGAGTGGATGGAACTAGAAAGTAAAGAATTGCTAATGGGCCAAAGGGAAGTGGACAAAGAGGAGGGAAGTGTTTGGAATGAGCCTCAAAGGATGGTGACACAATTTCTGGTGATGTCAGTTTGGAGATAGGTATGAGAAAGTTTGTGATATTTAGTCTGCAACTCAGAAGGCCCTTGAACAGAGAACAGTTGTTGAACTACCCTTTTGCTGATTCTGCATTCTAAATGGATTCTCAATGGAGAATTCTTTGCAGGCATTGACTGAGGCTAGTAAGGCACTGAAACCTCACTCCTGGATTTACTTTCCAGAAAGCAACTTTATTCTCTAGTTGTCTCTTGTTAAGTTTTGATAGGCATGTGGAGCCCCTGAATGGTGGTTATTGAGAGCGCTGCCTCTTAACAGACTTTGTCTGGTGCTTCTAATTCTGCTTTCTGGGGCTGAGTACAATCGGTCTAATTGTTCTTCCATGTGTTTGCTTATCGAGTACTCAATATGTCCTCCCTGAAGTCTTCTGGTTTAGGAGTATGGAGTGCATGAACAGGGGAACTCCACAGATCCTTTAGGCCTGGCTTCCCTTGAATTCTTGGGCATTACATTTGCTGAATCCTGTCCAATGGAGCAACAGGGAAGAACCAGGGAACCTAAAATTTAATGCACAACCTTCTTTCCTTTCATTGAAGCACAAACCTCCCAACTCTCCTAGTAACTGAACCACTCAGCTGTGTTTGTTTTTATATAGAGTCTGTATTAGGACCTATTGCCACATTAGTTTATTACAGCTATTAGTAGGGTTGACAAAGAATTCTCTTCCAACAAGTATGGATGGCAAAAAGAATGTTTCAGTAATCTTCCATATAACACATGATTTCTGCCTACATTCTGGGCCAAGTGATCATTATCTATGCTAAGGGTGCAGGTTGGTATCCTTGCTAGAAAAAAAAAGACAAAGGAGTTCAAGGGACATTTCTCCATTGTCCAAGTTACAGAGAGAAATGGAGTATCCCTAGAAAAGAATAGGGAGAGGAGTGCGATGTTTAAAAAGTTCAAGAGTCATAGTTTCTGGGTAATTAGTCATTTTTATTAATAAAAGAGGTCAGTGGCATTTTGAATGCCAAAGACCCTCATGGTGGCAAACTCACAATATATATGCCCTTGGAAAACTGTGTTTTCCTGAGAATTTCAATCAGCTCTAACTGGTTAATAATTAATGACCAAATATTATAATGACACATGGGCTCATTCTACTGAGGGTCTTGGGGGTAGTGACTTGGATCACCCAAGTCTTGATCAAAGAGATATCAATTTCCATATCACCCATGTGACAAAAACAAGAATCCAAGTTTTCCCAGACCTGAGTAAACACAATGAGCAGGAATCCACCCATTCACCTAAACGTAGAATTTCTTATACTATTTTTGATTAGATCTTAACCTAGGTAATCTCTCTCTTTGAGAGATATTTTCCACATAGGTTGACTTCTGGATAAGGAAAGAGAAAAGGGGGAAAACCTTGGTCCTGAGTCAATAATTAGTTATGAAATACAACAGAGAAATTATTATTTCTCTCAGGAGTTTGACTTGTGATTTTTTTGTTAAAGTATACTTCAGCATGAGGAAACTTGTTCTACCAATGTGGGTCAATACAATCTCTGCAACTTTTTTTTGTTTGTTTTTGTTTTTTTAATGCTTTATTAACTTCTGATTTACATCATTCGTTTCCGCCAGATTTTGAGTTACAGATTTTCTCCCCGTTTTTCCTCTACCCACTGCCCCAAAAAGCAGTCCCACAGGATATCCCCTCCTCCAATCTGCTCTCTCCCATATTTTCTCCCATAACACTTTCTACTTTTCCAGTGGATCTCTATGCCTCAGTGCCTGTATATCTTATTTCCCAATTACATGTAAGATGGTATTAATAATAGTATATATATATAAAAATATATATATACACACATATACATACATACATATATGTATATATATATTTGAATATTTGATTTTAAAATTTTCAATTCCAGATTCATTCCCTTCCTTCCTTGTCACCCACCCTTGCTGGGAAGATACACAGTTCAGTATAGGTTGTACATATGTGGCTAATGCAAAACAATAACATAGTAGATATATTGTAAAAGACTGACTATATTTCCCTCCCTACTCTCCCACCTCCCACTTGTTCTATTCTCTACTTTGATCCCGTCTATTTTCAAAAGTGAGTGCTTCCAACTTCCCTTCCCCCCAGCCTACCCTCCCTTCCCTCATCCCCTCTCTCATCCCCTTCCCCCCCTATTCTCCTGGAGGGTGAGATACCCTATTTAATGTGTATTTCACTCCCTCCTCAAGCCAAATTCAATGGGAATGAGGTTGACCCATTCCCTTTTGCCTTCCTATACTTCCTCTCAATTGTAACCATTTTCCTTGCCTCTTCTATATGAGATAGTTTACCCCAATCTGTCTCTCCCCATCTCCTCTCATTATATTCCTCTCACCTCTTAATTTCACCTTTTAAGTATCCTTCCTTCCTGTTAAATTGGTCCTGTGCCCTCTATCTATGTATACCTGTAAACATATGTACACACATTCATATGCCCATATACCCTAATATATAGACATATATATATATTTCTAATCCCTTCAACTACTGAGAAAAGTTTCATAAGTCACAATTATTGTTTTTCCATGTAGGAATGTTGATAGTTCAACTTTGATAAGTTCCTTATGATTCCCTTTCCCTGTTTACCTTCTCATGCTTCTCTTACTTCTTGTATCTGAATGTCAAATTTTCTATTCAACTCTGGTTTTTTCAGCAAGAATGCTGGAAAGTCCTCTATTCCACTGAATAACCATATTTTCCCCTGAAACATGATACTCAGTTTTTCTGGGTAGGTGACTCTTGGTTTTAATCCCAGCTCCTTTGCCTTCTGGAATATCATATTCCAAGCCCTTCGATCCCTCAGTGTAGAACCTGCCAGATCCTGGGTTATCCTGATTGTGTTTCCACAATATTCAAATTGTTTCTTCCTGGCTGCTTGTAATATTCTCTCCTTAATCTGGGAATTCTGGAACCTGGCTATAATATTCCTAGGAGTTTTCTTTTTGGGATCTTTTTCAGAAAGTGATCGGTGGATTCTTTCAACCTCTATTTTGCCCTCTGGTACTAAAACATCAGAGCAGTTTTCTTTGAGAACTTTCTGGAGGATGATTTCTAGGTTCTTACTTTGGTCATGGCCTTCAGGTAGTCCAATAAATTTTAAATTATCTCTCCTGGATCTATTTTCCAGGTCAGTATTTTTTTCCCATGAGATATTTCACATTGCCTTCTATTCTTTGATTTGTTTGGATCTGTTTAACAGCATCTTGATTTCTTATAATGTCATTAGCTTCCATTTGCTCCAATCTAATTCTGAAGCAATGATTCTCCTCAATGAGTTTTTGAGATTCTTTTTCCATCTGGCAAATTCAGCTTTTTAAGGCATTTCTTCTCCTCATTGCCTTTTTGGGCCTCCTTTGCCATTTGAGTCAGTCTGTTTTTTAAGGTATTATTTTCCTCAGTCAGGCTGTTGACTCTCATTTCATAATTTTCTTGCATTGTTCTCATTTCTCTTCCAAATTTTTCCTCCACTTCTCTTATTTGGTTTTCAAAATCTTTCTTAAGGTCCTCTATGGCCTGTAACCAGCTTGTATTTTCCTTTGAAGCTTTTGGTGCAGCAGTTCTGACTTCACTGTTTACCTCCTGTTCCATGCTTTGCTCCTTTTTGTCCCCAAAATAGGAGTATATTGTTGGAATATTCTGTCTGCTTTGTTTCCTTTGCCTGCTCATTTTGCCACTCAATTACTTGACTTTTGGGCTTTTTGCCACAGTAGGACTCTGCCACCAGACAGGGGAGCTTTCGTCCCAAACCCTGGGGTTTTCTCAGCTGCCTGAGGTATTAGATGGGTGCCCTCTCTGAGGTCTCCACACCCTCTGGCAAGCTGGACACACACCCCAGAACCTCCACCCTAGACTGCAATCCAGATCCAAGCAGGCTAAAGCAAGAGTGATTACCCCTCAGACTGGTGCTTGATCCCCTACACCCTGCAGGCCAAGAGCTGAAGCCGCCTCATGGTGCTGGCTGGCTGTGGCGTCTCAGTGGCTTTTTGCCCTGGGGGTAAAAGCCATGCACTCCCACTTACTGGTCCCAAAGTCCAGACTGCACTGACCTCTCACTTTGTCCTTTGTGTCTATGTGTTGATAAATCTGGAAATGGCTATGGTTGCTGCTGTCTGGAGTCCCTCTGGCCAGCGGCTGGTCAGGTCCACCCTGGGGCTAAAGCCTTGGCGTGGGGCTGGGCTTGGCTCCCAGAGTGCTTTGCTGGATTCCTGCCAGCCTGCCAGGCTGTCCTCAGCGGGAGGTTAGCTTCTCAGAGTCATTTTGTGGGTTCTGCAGCTCCAAAGTTTGTTTAGAGTCCCCTTTTCACATGGATTGGGGAGGGTGGAAGCCAGAGCTGCGGGAAGGACATGCTTCTACTCCGCCATCTTGGCTCTGCCCCCCCTGCAACTTTTAATTTTAGAGAATTGCCCACATTGAACACTAGTCTACATGCTGTTCCTTGTGCACAATCTTCCATCTGCTAGATCTGTGTTTTTGCACTAACTGAACCCATTCCTGGAACAACCTCCTCATCTCTGCCTCTCAGCATGCCTGATTTCCTTTAAGACTCAGCTCAAGTCACATCTGCTGTAGGAGGCCATTCTTAAGACCCCCAACTGTTAGTGATTCCCTTCTGAGGTTTCCTTCCATTGACTCTTGATATGTCTTGCATGTACCTACTTATTTACATGTTGTTAGGATGTTTGCCTTTCTTTGTATCTTCAGCACCTAGGACAGTGCCAAGCACACAGCAGGTGCTTAATAAATGCCTTATGACTTGATTCTAACTGAGATCTTCTTGGTTCTGAAACTTTCTCTCTCTCCCATGCCACACTACCCTCCTAGAAAACAAACCAAATTAAAAGAGGTTCAATGCATATGCAAATAACCTGTGTCCCACTTAAATTAGTACTCTCTTTGACTTGACACTAAGAGAGGATGACCAAATAACTCCTCTGAGAACAGTATCATCACAAGCTGCCAGATGGTGCCCCAAGGTTGAGCCACTCTGACTCACATCAGCTACGCACTTACGAGAAGTTCTTGGGTTTCTGATGAGCAATTTACTCCCATTAATTGAGCACTCTTAAACCATAATCACCTAGATGCTCTCATCTGTATTTTTATCTAAGGTTATCTTTGACTTAATCTAGATGGGGGAGGGAGGGAGGGAGGGAGAGAGAGAAAGGGAGAGAGAGAGAGATCTCTATGTGTGCATATGTATACATATGTGTGTGTCTGTGTGTATATGTTGTAAAGATGTATTTATGGATATGTTGTTTTCCCTATCATAGCATAAGTTCCTTGAAAACAGGCATTGCTTACTCTTTCTTTGTATGTCCAGTGCTTAGTACAATGTCTGACACGGAATGAGTGCTTAATAGCAAATGGTTGTTAATTAATTGACCAACATTTATAACTTGCTTGGCTAATGTTCACCCCCATACCGCAAGATATTAATCTTCCCAGCTTCATGTAATGTGACTGTTCATTTACATACAGTTTGGAGTACAGTTATATATCTCCAAAAGGCTTTATGCCAAGCAGTACTTGGTTTCATCATTTTTACAGTTTGTGTGTATTAGGAAAAAGGGGTCATCTCAACACTAACTTGATTACTGTGGTTTACTACTGTCCTGGCTGCTGTCAATCAGCTATGCTAGTCCCTCTGGGTCTACCATTTACTTCCTGTCAATTGGCAGATGAGAACTGGTCCAATCCTTCGACAGGCTGGTTACTGAAGATTGTTAAGTGAGATGCCACCATATGACTCCCAGAGTCACTATCCCAATGCATGGCAAATACTATCTCTGCTTCTTGCTCACCTTGGGATTCCCTGATTCAGCACTGCTCATATAGGCTCTGTCTCAAACTGAAATAGCAACCACTCTCTGGGCACATGCTATAAGTTGGAATTTCCAGAAGAGTCCACAAATGGAAAGAACTTGGCCACTGATAGAGACACAAAACACTGCATCATCCTTTTAAAAGCTTCTCTGTCAAACTGCTTTTGTCATACCATTTAGTGTAGCCTCCTAGGACTATTCAGGCCCACATTTCCTGTCTCTTTTGTCACCTCAAGATGTGAACACAGCAGAGATTGAGCGATGAGTACTTTTGGCTTTGGAGGGTCTGGTATCAGTTGCTATGAAGAAACAAACAAAAGAAAAGACTGAAGAAAGGAAGAGGAGAGTCCTGACCTGTGTGAGAAGATTAGAGAGTAGAAGAAGGTGGCCCTGAGGAAAAAGGAAAGAAGGACTGTGGAACACAAGAAGGTAAGAAATAAACATGAGGCTCACCCTGATTTTTATTTGAGTGGAAAATTTGAAAGTCCTTAAAAGAAGGAAGTATCTTGGGAAGGATAAAGATATGTACCCATAGGTGAGAATCAGGTGGGATTCATCCACTTAGGGTCAGGAAAAAAGGAGAGAGTAGCAGTAGTGGGAGACTCCTGAATTATCATAGGAACATAGATCTCAAAGGGACCTCAGAGGACTTCTAGTCAAATCTTTTCATTTTCTTTAAGAGATAACTGAGACTCATGGAGATAGAGGTTGCTGTTGTTTGTTGTTGTTGAGTCATTTTCAGTTGTGTCTGACTCTTTGTGACCCCATTTGGGTTTTATTAGCAAAGATGCAGTTTGCCATTTCCTTCTCCAACCTGTTGAACACAAGAGGAAACGAAGGCAAACAGGGCTAAGTGACTTGCCCAGAATCCCACAGCTAGTGTCTGAGGCTGGAGTTGAACTTAGGAAAATGAGTCTTTTTGACTCCAGGCCTGGTACTCTATCCACTGTGCCATCTAGATGCCCCCAGGTAAAGATCACACAGGTAGTAAATATCCAACGTGCCTTGAACCAGAGTTTTCTGAATCTAGAGTCAGTACTAGTTCCATTGTACCATGATGGTTTGAGGTATCGAGTCAACTCTTTGTTAATTTAATGTTAAGCATAGAAAGGTCTGCTGCCTCTTTGATGCATGTTACCAGGATATGACAAAAAAACCTCTGCAGACTAATCAAACCATATGACTACAATAAATGTTTGCAGATTTATGTGGGAACAAATGCAATGGAAGGACAAAATCTAGAACTCTGCTAAGGATTATGAAGTTTTGGGCAAGAAGTTGAAGATCTCAGGGACATTAGTGCTTTTACCCCTGCTGCCAAAGACAAAGTCTTACAAATGCTAAAAATTGGAAAGTGAACAGCTGGTGAAGAATGTGACATTTGAGACAAGGACTTGAATTTCTGGATACAGCTTAAATTATAGAATAATTGAGATCTTGAGGGTAGGTATGTATGTAAAATAGGTATATAAAAGTCCTTTATAAGTATATTCTCAAAAATCTAATAAAATGGGCTTTAAACTGAAAAAGAGTAGGCAGTTCTGCCTACATAGATCTACCCAGCTACATATGTAGGCATTTGGGAGCTATAGCAAAAATGGAAGAATAGGGATGAAGATTTCTAATGATTCCAGTCAAGAGAGAGGAATATACCTCATGTCTTTATACAAACAATGAAAAGATAACAACTAAGGCAAACTTTGAGATACTAACTAAGAGTGAAAAATTCAACCTCACAAATACTACTAAAATTTGTCAGTGTGGGGCTGGATTGTGGTTCATATCTTATTTAAAAAGCACAATACAGGGGCAATGTCTACTAAGATTGTCTACTAAGATCAAGTCATGTGAGGAAATTCGGGAATGAGAGGTGAAAAACATTTGACTGAAGATTCACAAAGGCATAAAGAGAAGTAATATTAAGTATGGACTACCTGGACAAAAAGCAAATAAATGAACAATTTAGGAAATGTCTTGTGCAGAAGCATGATCTGGACATATGGTAGCACTATTTCTGCCCAAAATAGTGCATTTGTTAATTAAGAAGGCATATGTATTTTTCTCTATGCAGAAGCACCTGTTCATACATACATATAGAAGATGAAAAGACAGGTATGTGGGCAAGTAATGCCCACTTGCCTCCCAAAGGCATTGCTGGAATAGCTTCTCAGAGTGAAATCTCTGTTTCAGCCACCAGGTGGCAGTCTGGGCTCAAACTACATTGTAGATAGTGTCTCCATACCTGGATGTCTTCCAAGCCCAGGTGTGTGTCAAAGTGTCCCTAGTTTTTTAGTATGTCTTCCTGGTTTCTATTTTGGCTCAATCTAGAGTTTAAGATGTAAAGATCATTATAATATAATATTTTATACCTTTCTTAAAATTGGCTCAGTTTCTCCTACGCTATTGAGTGCTATCTCCTTCCCAATTTTGCATGGCCCCAAAGAATGCAGATTCACATAATAGATTAGAATAAGTTTATAAAATGTAATCAGAAATAAAGAAAAAAAAAACACCAGATGGTGTCATCAACTTAGGTAAAGGTATGAAATCTCTACTTTCCCCCTTTAAGTCTTTGGAAGGTTATTCACAGGTATGTATATCAGGAAATCTCTTTCCAACATTCCTACCCCAGCCCCCACCATCCCTTTCCAAAACACAGAAAAAAAGAAAAAAAATAATCTGTTCACCTATATCCGTTCCTGCTTCTGGTTCCTCAGTGAGCAGACCATTAGCGGATTCCAAGTCAAAGTCACCTGGACTTCTCCCAGGAGGAGCCATTGCTTGTTACTTTTCCCAAAATGCATCACTATGCAGATACTGTCTTTAACTTTTCCTGGGCCTCACTGATGTCCTTCCCATCCAGAAGGCCATGACCTCGCCAACAATCTGCAAGCTGCCAGTCCTGACCAATGACCACCATAAGTCACTCACAGAATCTACTCAGCACCATGTGGCAGTTTTCTGTCCATGCTGTTTCTCTCTCCAGTATATCTGACACTATTACTGTAGAACAGACCCCAGCTGCCTTTGTTCTGAAAGTTGTTGGTGTAACATTGTCTTTGCCAAACATCCTTTATGTTAACTGTTTAAAGGAATCCAACTCCTGTCGCCCTGTATTTCTTGCCAAACATCCTTTATGTTAACTGTTTAAAGGAATCCAACTCCTGTCGCCCTGTATTTCCTTATCTTGTCTGGCACCTGCCTAATAGATCCAAGAAACTGCATAGGTGAGAACCCAAACTTTTGCCTGTGGAAGAAGCATTGAGGGGACCTAGTATTCTGAAACTTATTATGAACCTTGAAGAAGAGCTGGTTACTGAGAAAAAATGATGAGAACTTGAGAAGTCTTTGAATTAGTGATAGATTTTTTTAAAAAGAGGAAAGAATTTAGTCTGATATAATCCCTAGATTTTAGGAGAATACATTTCAAGGGGTTCAAAGAAAAGCTAGGCAATAGAATCACATGACCTAAAAATTCTGTAATGAAAATTGGCAAGGGGGAGATGTAAGAAATGAAATTCTGAAAACATAAAGTGAAGCAGTTTTTGATGAGCAAAGGGGTAAGTGACTGAAGTGAATCATATGGGTCAAGGAAGACAATGATTAGATTTTTAAAAAGGTAAGTAAAGATAGTGATGAACAAACTTGGAAAATATGCTTTCATCATATAGGAGGGTACTTATGGGTATGGAATATTGCACATTTTGTCAGATAGAGTTGTTGTGTTGTTTGTTTTTATTAAATTGTTTTTCTTTTCTCACAAAAGAAGGCACAGTGATAGGGGTGGGGGAGAGGTTAAAAAGGAATTATTATGATGGAAAAGCAAAAGTTAGCAATAAACCCTTTAAACAGACATTCAGAAGATAGAAGCAAAGGTAAGTAATTCAGAATGAAGATATGATTCTATAAGAATAGTGTGAGGAGACAGAAGCATACTATTTTCACCTTTTTTGTTTTTTTCCTTCTCATGGTTTTTCCCTTTTGTTCTGATTCTTCTTTCACAACATGACTAATATGGAATATGTTTAACATGATTGTACATGTATATCGTATATCAGATTGCTTGCTGTCTTGGCGAAGGAAAGGAGATGGGAAGAAAAATTTAGAACTAAAAATTTTGCAAAAATGAGTGTTGAAAACTATCTTTACATGTAATTGGGGAAAAGTTAAATATTGTTAAGGAGAATAAAGAACAATGTGAGGAATGTTAACAGAATCAGCCTCTGCTGACGAGGTATGTGTATATTTTTTTTAAGTGATATAATACAATAAAATAATGTTTTTAAAGAGTAACAGGACCAAGTCCCGGGGCGGAGTCAAGATGGCGGAATAGAATCAGGACCTCCCCGCTGCTCCAGCTTCTACTTTGCCCAATCCATGTAAAAAGGGGACTCTAAACAAACTTTAGAGCTACAGAACCCACAAAATGACACATAGAAGCTAACTTCCCACTGAGGACAGCCCGGCAGGCCGGCAGCAAGCCAAGCCCATCCCCACGCCCAAGGCTTTAACCCCAGGGCAGGGCTGACCAGCCAGAGGGACTCCAGATCAGCAGCAGATGTGGCCTTTTCCAGATTTATCAACACATAGATGCGAAGGACAAAGTGAGAGGTCATTGTAGTCTGGACTTTGGGACCCAGTAATTGTGAGTGTGTGGCTTTTGCCCGCCAGGGTGAGAAGGTACAGTCAGCCAGCGCCATGTGGCAGCTTCAGCTTCTAGCCTGTAGAGTGCAGGGGGACCAAGCACCAGTCTGAGGGGTAATCACTCTTGCTTTAACCTGCTTGGATCTGGATTGCAATCTAGGGTGGAGGTCCTGGGGTGTGTGTCCAGCTTGCTAGAGTGTGTGAAGGTCTCAGAGAGGGCACCCATCTAATGCCTCTGGCAGCTGAGAAAACCCCAGCATTTGGGACAAAAGCTCCCCTGTCTGGTGGCAGAGTCCTACTGTGGCAAAAAGCCCAGGAGTCAAGTGACTGAGGGGCGACATGACCAGGCAAAGGAAACAAGGCAAACAGAAGAACCCAACATTAGACTCCTATTTGGGGGACAAAAAGGAGCAAAGCATGGAACAGAAGGAAGACAGTGAAGTCATAAATCCTGCACCAAAAGCTTCAAAGGAAAATACAAGCTGGTTACAGGCCATAGAGGACCTTAAGAAGCAGATAAGAGAAGTGGAGGAAAAATTGGGAAGAGAAATGAGGACAATGCAAGAAAATTATGAAATGAGAGTTAACAGCCTGACTGAGGAAAATACTACCTTAAAAAATAGACTAACTCAAATGGCAAAAGAGGCTCAAAAAGGCAATGAGGAGAAGAATGCCTTAAAAAGCTGAATTTGCCAGATGGAAAAATAATCTCAAAAGCTCAATGAGGAGAATCATTGCTTCAGAATTAGATTGGAGCAAATGGAAGCTAATGACGTTATGAGAAATCAAGATGCTGTTAAACAGATCCAAACAAATGAAAGAATAGAAGACAATGTGAAATATCTCATGGGAAAAACCACTGACCTGGAAAATAGATCCAGGAGAGATCATTTAAAAATTATTGGACTACCTGAAAGCCATGATCAAAGAAAGAACCTAGAAATCATCCTCCAAGAAATTCTCAAGGAAAACTGCTCTGATGTTTTAGAACCAGAGGGCAAAATAGAGGTTGAAAGAATCCATTCAACTCCTAAAAAAGATCCCAGAAAGAAAACTCCTAGGAATATTATAGCCCAGTTCTGGAATTCCCAGATTAAGGAGAGAATATTACAAGCAGCCAGGAAGAAACAATTTGAATATTGTGGAAACACAATCAGGATAACCCAGGATCTGGCAGCTTCTACACTGAGGGAGCGAAGGGCTTGGAATATGATATTCCAGAGGGCAAAGGAGCTGGGATTAAAACCAAGAGTCACATACTCAGCAAAACTGAGTATCATGTTTCAGGGGGAAATATGGTCATTCAGTGGGATAGAGGACTTTCAAGCATTCTTGTTGAAAAAATCAGTGTTGAATAGAAAATTTGACATTCAGATACAAGAAGCAAGAGAAGGATGAGAAGGTAAATGGAAAATAAATCATAAGGAACTTATCAAAGTTGAACTATTAACATTCCTACATGGAAAAAATGATAATTGTAACTTAGGAAACCTTTCTCAGTAGTTGAAGGGAATAGAAGTATATATGAGGGTATATGGGCATATGTTTACAGGTATACATAGAGGGCACAGGACCAATTTAACAGGAAGGGATGATACTTAAAAGGTGAAATTAAGAGGTGAGAGGGGAATATAATGAGAGGAAATGGGGAGAGACAGAATGGGGTAAACTATCTCATATAGAAGAGGCAAGGGAAACTAGTCACAATGGAGGGGAAGAATAGGAAGGCAAAAGGGAATGGATCAACCTTATTCCCATTGAATTTGGCTCAGGGAGGGAATGAAATACACACTAAATAGGGTATCTCACCCTACAATAGAATAGGGGGGAAGGGGATGAGAGGAGTGATGATGCAAAGGAGGGAAGGCTGCAGGGGGAGGGAAGTTGGAAGCACACACTTTTGAAAAGGGACAGGATCAAAGTAGAGAATAGAACAAGTGGGTGGTGGGATAGGAGGGAGGGAAATATAGTCAGTCTTTTACAATATATCTACTATGTTATTGTTTTGCATTAGCCAGACATGTATAACCTATACTGAACTGCTTATCTTCCCAGTAAGGGTGGGTGACAAGGGAGGAAGGGAATGAATCTGGAATTCAAAGTTTTAAAACCAAATGTTTAAATATATATACTATTATTAATACTATTTTACATGTAATTTGGAAATAAGATATACAGTGGGGCATAGAGATCCACTGGAAAAGTCGAAAGGGGTATGGGAGAGAGCAGATTGGAGGAGGGGATATCCTGTGGGACTACTATTTTGGGGTGGTGGGTAGGGAAAAAATGGGGAGAAAATTTGTAACTCAAAATCATGCAGAAATGGATGATGTAAATCAGAAGTTAATAAAGCATTTGGGAAAAAAAGGATCAGGACCACTCCTGTCAATTTCCCAGTCACAGTACTAAGAACTAGGGATTCAAAGAAAGATTAAAACACTATGACTTTCAAGGAGTTTACAATCTAACAGGGGAGATGACATACAAAGTACTATGTGCAAACAAGATATATGTACATATATATATATTTGTGTGTGTGTGTGTATATATATATATATATATATATATATATATATATATATATATATATATATATATATATATGAGATAAATTGGAGATAATTAACATAGGGAAGGCACTAACCTTAGGAAAGATGAGGAAAATCTTCCTTTAGTAGGAGATGGATTTTTAACTAGGACTTGAAGGAAGCCAGGGTGTCCAAGAAGAGGAAACAAGGAACAGGAATAGGTAACATCTGATGAATATGCCCAGAGTAAGGAGATGGAATGCCTTTTTCAAGAAACAGCTGGGTGCCAGAGTCGGCGGATCACAGGGAATGTAGAGAAGGGAGGCGATATGAGGGAGGTGTAAGAAGACTGGAAACGTGTGCAGATGAGGCAGGTCCTTAAGGACTTTGAATGTCAGAGAATTTTATATTTGATACTAGAAGTGATAATGTGCCACTGGAGTTTATTTGATGTGGATGGGAGTAATAATGGTTAGATCTACACTTTAGGAATATATTTTTGGCAACTGAGTGGAAGATAGATGGGAGTGGGGAACAATTCATGGTAGGTATGACAATGAGCATTCTACTGCCATAACCGAGGCATAAAGTGACGAGGGCTTGTACCAAGGTGGTGGCAGGGTCAGAAGAGAGAAGAGGGCATATACAAGAGATGCTACTAAGGTAAAAACCAACAGGCCTTGGAAACAGATTGGATACTGGGGGAGAATGGGGAGGTTGTGGTGAGAGAGCGAGGAATTGACAATGACAACTAGGTTGTGAGCCCGGGTGACTAAAAGCATGGTGGTACCCTCTATAGTCATAGAGAAAGCAGGAAGAGAGAATGGTCTGGGGGAAATGATAATGAGTTCAGTTTTGGACATGTTGAGTTCAAGTTGTCTGCAGGACAAGATGTCTGATAGGCATTTGGAGATGCAAGACTGGAAGTCAGCACAGAGATGGTAATGGATCACAGAGAGGAGATAGAACTGCTCAGTTATTGTTTTAATTTTGTTTTCTCTCCAAAAAGGAGAATGATCTGAACTGAACAGACAAAACAAAGTGACGAGGGGAGTCAGTTGATAACCAAGATAATAAAAGAACATTTTGGTGATTTCAAGTAACTGGACCCAGATGATGTATATCCCAGGGTACTGAAAGAATTTGTGGATAAGTTTGCTGAAGAGTTTGCTTTGAAATACTGTGGAAAATGAGGAAGGGCTCCAGGATTGGAGGAAGGCACATGTTCTATTTTTCAATGAAGAGAAGATAATGGGGCCTGGAAACTGTAGACCAGAGAGTCTGATTCTGCTTCCTGGTAAAATTGTAAATATATTATTAGAGGGATTATTTGTGACCATCAAGATGAGGAAAAGATTATCTTAAACTGCTTGGCCTTCATTAAAAAAGAACTCATGTCAGATTCACTAAACTTTTTCTTAGACTTGTAGATTTAAAAATACTGCAGATAAAGTTACCTAGTTTTTAGCAAGCCTTTGATCAAATCTAATAGTCTTGAGAATAAGACAAAGAAATACAGGTTAGAGTCCAGGAGTTGACAAACTATGGCCGAAGGACCAAATCTGGTTTGCCACCTGTTTTTGTATAGCCTGTACACTAAGAATAGTTTTTATATTTTTAAATACAATAAAACTTTTATTATATAATGTAAAAACCATTCTTGGCTTATAAAGCATGCAAAAAGAAGCAGCCAGTCAGATTTGGTCCATGGACTGATCCCTGGATTAGACAAACGTATATTTAGATGGTTTCACAAATGTTTGAGTGACTGTACCCAAAGAAGGCTTGTTAAAAGGTCTATATCACCATGGAAACAGATCTCTAATGGAGTATCCCAGGGATCTTTCCTTAGCCCTTTGCTTTCCAACATTTTTAGCAATGACTTGGACAAGGGCAAAGAGAATGTGATTATCAAATTTCCAATGGTACAAAGCTAGGAGAGATAGCTAATACACTGAATGACAGAAACCAGATCCAAAAAGACATTTTCTAGCTAGATCATGGAAGTACAACACACAAGATTAAATGTAATAGGAAAAAATGTTAAGCTAAATGTTTTTAAATCAATTTCACAAATATAAGGTTGAGGAAGTTTGGTTCATAATGGAAAAAAAATTTCAGGGGATTGTGATGGATCACAAACTCAATGAGTGAACAGTGTAATATGGGAGCCCAAAAAACAAATGTGACCTTCAGACTTCAGAAAGACATGGCATTCAAGACTTTTGTTGTTTAATCAGTTGGTCACGTCTGACTCTTCGTGACCACATGAACCAAAGCACACCAATGCTGTTCATGCAGTTTTCTGGGCAAAGATACTAGAGTGGTTTGCCATTTCCTTCCTCAGTGGATTGAGGCAAAAGAGTTAAGTGACTTGCTCAGGGTCACACAGCTAGTAAGTATCTGAGGCCATATTTGAACTCAGTTCTTCCTGATTCCAGGCCCAGATCTCTATCCACTGAGCCATTTAGCTGCCTTCAAGACTTACATGGATGATATTTTCACTGCACTTGCCTTGGTCAACATATGGAGTATTATGCAACATTCCAACATTACATTTTAGGAAAGACATCTTGTTAAATTTTCTTTAAAAACAAACTGTAAAACAGAAATCCAGTTTCTTATTCAGTTCTCTCTCATTCTTCTAGAACAATTTCTTTTCTAGAAAGTTGTTTATTGTTCTTTCTAGAAATTTCGAGTTTGTTGATGATTATTAAGTTCCCAAAAACCATTTTTTTTCCAGAAATTGGAAAACATTTAGGGAAGGACCACCAGGATGATTAAGATGCTCATGATTATGCCTTAGGAGAATCAGTTAAAAGAATGAAAAATGATTGAGGTAGGAAAGGGTTTTAGAGTCATCAGACCTATTTCAAATCAAAGCTCTGCCACTTAGTAACAATTTGACCTAGGTCAAGTTAATCTCTCTGGGTCACAGCTTCTTCAACTGTAAACTAAGGATATTGTACTAGATAACCTCTGTGGTTCTTGAAGATATTGGGCTAGGTGACCTCTATAATCCTCTCTAGATCTAAGTCTATGACCTTCGACCTTCATTGCAATTTGAAGGTTTGGTATAAGGAATAGGGAATAGATTTTCTGGGTTTAGCCCCAGAAGTAGGAACATTTGGTGAAAAAGAGGTGGATTTAGACTTCATATAAAGAAATAATTCCTAACAAGTAGAGTCATCTAAAGCAGAGGTTCTGACCTAGGGTCCATACATTTGTTTTAAAAAATCTTTTGATAACTGTATTACAATAAAATTGGTTTTCTTTATAATCCTATGTATTTTGTGTTATGTATTTTAAAACATTATTTAGAGGGGTCCATAGGCTTAACCAGCCTATCAAAGGGGTGTATGACACATAAAAAAAGATTATGAGCCCCCGAATTATAGAAAAGGACTTCTCTGAAGGTAGGTTAATATTGATCATTTCCAACTCTGAGACTGTGATCTTGTAAATTCAGAATGTAGGCTAAATGATCCCTCTAGGGAAGAACAATTAGCAATTTAAAAGAACATCTATCCTGAATAGGGATATTAGTAAGTAAATATGTCTTTGCCTTCCACTACCCAGTGTAGAGGGAGGGAGGAAGAATGCAGAAACAAATTCAACCAATACTTTTATATGTTGACACTTAAGGCATAACTTAAATGAGTCAATTATTTCTCTTGACCAAAACCATCAAATGGATGGATAATTTTCATTTGCTAATTGTTCTAAAGTTTTAGATACAATACCCCTAGCAAGTTATTTCTTCACAGCATCCCTGTGAAGTAAATAGCGCAAATATCAGTATATAGATTTTATAGGAAGAATCTTAAACTCAGAACAGGAGAGATCCAGGTTTTCTGATTCAAAGTCTAGAAGACGTCATTAGAGAATCATTTCCTTTCTCCACCTCCCATCAAGATATTCTGAGGGACATATCTGGGTGACTGTAGGAGAGGGCAAGTGACAGCCTAAAGGATAAATAAGTTTTAATAAAATAAAACTTTAAAGTAAGTTTTAATCCAAACTCTTTATTCTATACAATCTCAAATTGTTTAAATCCTTTGTGATGCTATGGGTCCCTTGTCTTGACTGAGTGGTTAACAGCAGCAGTCTGCCTTTCAGGGATGTTGTAAGAAATAACTGCTAAAATTGGCTAGGATGAGTTTTTGCTGACACAAAATGCTCTCTGAGTGCTTATTCCAGAGCGCTTTTCTCTAAACACTGATCTCCCTCTCTCAATCACTCAAACCTCACTGCAACCTGGTTATTTGTTATTGTGCTATTACGTTTGCTTCCAAGGTTTCGTGACACCAAGATATTCAATCTCATTTCTGCCCCCTCCTCTCCACCCACAAGAATGGCCCATGTCATGGCACTGAGATGTAAAATGATAGGATGGTAATTGCTGCTGTCCCCCATTACAGCTAGTACATCAAGTAGCTTATAAAATGGGCACTTAAGTCATCAGAAAAAGAGATAGTTAATTGTTCGATTACCAGTAAAGTTAAGGCCATTACATGTTGCACAAGTGAAAAGACAGGGGCATAAGGAGGGAGGAAAGGAGAGGGAGAGGAAGAGAGGCAGGGGAGAAAGAGGGAGGGAAGGAGATAAAGAGAGGAAGGGGGAGAGGAAGGGAGAGAGAGAGAGAGAGAGAGAGAGAGAGAGTGAGAGAGACTGATAGAAAATAAAATTCATCAGAAAACTTGTGTGGAATATATGTGGTATGAGAAGAGTACTTTCAGTTTCCCTTTCTAACAAAAGACCTTATTCCTTATGACTGAAAAATTGAGGAGGGAAAAGGGAAATGTAGGTTTATGTTTTTTTAGATTTTGTGCCTTTTCTTAAAATAACTCTTTTTAAGAAATTCGGTCATTAGCAAGGAATCTTTTTCCCTGAGGGTCATTCAAGGTGTTAGACTCCATACCTTTCGCAGCATACTGCTTTCAGCCTTACAACATGCTGTTTGATCTACACACATCAATTCGTCTTTAACCTCTACTGAGTAGCTATGGCTCCACTTTCTAATGGATGCTTGGGTTTCTTGAGAAGAGTTTTCAGTTGACTTTGTGTAGTTGTTTTTTTAACTTCTTTAAATTCTTTTCCCTTGGCTTTTGGCAAGACTTCTTGTCACTCCTCACTCTTTCCTCTAAGAAGACAATATATGAAGGCTGTGTTGTCACTTTTAAAGGGGTAGCCAATGAATGGATTGTTATTATAAATCTTCTCTCGGCTGAAGGGAATCACCAGAGACTCTAAATCAAATGATCCCAACGGAGAAGAATGTTCCCATTCTCAGGCTTTTGTTAAAGAATGAAGAGTGAAAGGGATGGGAAAAAAACACACATGATTTGTTTCACTTTAAAGGGAAGGCACAAATAATTAATGAATAAGTCATTTTCAATGAGTTCCTGAATTCTTGAGTTCATCCTACATTCTGTGGCCCTGCCTATCCCAAGTAAGATTACAGTAGAAACAGAAGAGTCAGTCATCAATCAACACATATTTATACAATGAGTACTATTGTGAAGATCACTGGAATATAGAGATAGAGAGTGAGGTTTCATTGGTATGTGCCATAATGTGCAAGAGCTTATTCATACTTCTAGAGAGAGGTTGGGGTTAAATTTTTAATGTGAGCATTTATACCTCACAAAATCAGAGTTTGAGTTATTATCTGAGGTTTGAGTTATTATATTTATTACATTATTTTATTGATTGTGTAGACTAAGAAGAGAAAACAATGTTAATAATGCAGTTTGAACTTAAAATTGCATTCTCCATACTTTTTTTTTCTCATCTATGAGCCAGTAGTTAAGCAGTTGACTCATAACTGTGGAAGGAACTCCAAGAGGAGGAAATTAGGTCTCCTAACATAGGTTGGCACCCTCTCTGAGGTCCTTAATCTTTTCTGTGTCATGGACCTCACTGGCAGTCTAGCAGAGCCTAGGGACCCTTTCTCAGAAGAACTTTTTTAAATAATTAAAGAAAATGCTAAATTTCAGTTGGAGGCTAGTGAAAATAAATATGGGATGTTTTTTCCCTTGCAAGTTCACAGACCCCTCTGACCAGATAAATAACCTCTGTCTTAAGACTGTTGTCTAGAGCAGAGGTGTCAAAAGTTTTTGGCCCATGGGCCAAACTCTGAGTGCCCCAGAACTAGATTAAAATGTAATTGGAAAAATATTAATTTCTTTTTTTTTTCGGAAGTCATTATACATCCTATAAGGATCTGTTTCTAGCTGAGTTTGACACCACTGGTCTGAGGTTAAGTGATTTGCCCAGGGTCAAACAGCCAGTATAAATCAGAGACAGGGTTGGAGCCCAGATCTTCCTGACTTCAAGGCCAGCTGTCTGTTTATGACATCAAGCTGACTCTCTTCCCACTGGGGGAGATAGACAGTTTATATAACACATGGTGTGTGCTTAAGGAGTTTACAGACTAGTAAGGACAACCAAAATAGATCTAATACACATTATTATGTCGTGAGTACACAAGGAATGTACAAAACAAAGTGCTGAATTATGTCTAATGGGGAAAGCTGCCACCCAACAGATGATCAGGGAAAGGGTCCTAGTGGGGCTAACATTTGAATTGGATCTTAAATGATAAACAGTCCAACAAGTGAAAGGGAGAAAGGAAGGCATCCCAAGCACAGGAAACAGCCTGGGGAAAAGCAAGGAGATGTGAATTTATAATTCAGATTCTAAGAAGCAAAGAATTGTCTAATTTGACAGAAACAAAAAGTATACAGAAAGAAGGAATATAAGCAAAGGATAAACAAGAAGGGTAATGTCAGATGTGGTGATCCTTAAAAGTTAGGCACTTTAAGTTGAACTTTACTCATGAAGCAATAGGGACCTTAAGTAAAGGAGTGATATGAACCGATCAATGCATTAAAAAGATTATTCCAGCAACAATATAATAGATGGATTGAAGTAGGAGAGAGAATGACAGTTGGAAGACATAAACTTTTTGTTCTATTGTTGTTGTTAATAGCTTATTTAGTATTTGGTTTATTATGATATTTGAATAATTGATAGCCTTGTCATACACGTAGATCAAAGAACAAATTATAGAAAAAAAACAGAATATCTCATCAAAGAAAATGACCATAATGAAACTTATGGGATCCAACTAAAGAAGTTCTTGAGGAAGAAATTCATAACTTGAAATACTTTCTTTTGGGGGGGGGTGTTTTTGCTTTTTTGGAGAGGGAGGGCAAGTGGGGTTAAGTGACTTGCCCAAGGTCAAACGGCTAGTGTTAAGTGTCTGAGGCCAAATTTGAACTAAGGTCCACCTGACTCCAGGACTGATGCTGTATTCACTGTGCCACCTAGCCTCGCCCTTGGAATACTTTAATGAAAAAGAAAAAGAGAGAGACAGAGAGACAGACAGAGAGAGACCAAACCAATGAATTACATATGCAATAAAAAATAATAACTATAAATAAAAAATCCTTAAGTAATTAGTAAAATAGAAAATTTGAAAATTAAAAAAGATATTAATAAAAGCAAAAAGACCATTGAATTGATAATAAAAACTTAGAACTATTTTTAAAAGAAATTAATAAAATTAAATAACTTGATGAAAAAATGAAAAGTGAGAAGAACCAAATTGTTCATATCAAAAATGAAAGAACTTAAATAAATAAAGTGTTAGAAATTATTTTGCCTAATTATATGGTAACAAAATTGATAATACCAAAGAAAAACGTAAGTACCTATAAAAATATAAAATAATCTGATTACCAAAAGAAAAAATAGTTTATTTAAATAGTCTAATATCCTCCATACTCCCCCCCCCAAAAAAAATAGTAATTATTAGAATTATTTGGTACTGGTCAAAATAAAAAAGGAATACAGATCAGATTTTGTACACAACCTAGAGAAGCAAACAAATATAGTCATATAGTGTTTGATAAATATAAAGATCCCATTTATCAGACAACTCATTGCTGAACAAAAAACTTTTGAAAAAACTAAACAATTATCTTGCATAAATTAGGTTTAGAGTCCAGGGGCCAGGAAATGGCAGCCTCGAGGCCATGTGTGGCTCTCTAGGTCCTCAAGCGTGGACTGCTTGTGAGAACAATTGTTCTGTGAACTTTGGATTCAGCCAAAGGGTCACACTTGAGGACCTAGAGGGCCACATGTGACCTTGAGACCACAGGTTACCTACCACTGAAGGCTGACCAACAATAGACACCATACACCAGGATAAGCTCTAAATGGATACATGACCTGCTATAAAATGTCACATCATATACAAATTATAGAAACAATGAAGAAATTACCTTTTTGATTTACTGATAGGAAGGAAGAAAATACCCATGAAGTACCTCCTTTGTGCCAGGCATTGCTTGAAGAGCTTTAGAAATGACATCTCATTTAATTCTCACAAGAACCTTGGGAGGCAATTACTATTTATTATCCCCTTTTTACAGTGTGGAAACTGACACAAAGGTTAAGTGATTGCCCAGTGTCAGACAGCTAGCAAGCTTCTGTGGCAGGATTTGAACTCAAGTCTTCCTCACTCCGAATTCAACATTCTTTCTATTCACTGTCCACCCTAACTGAAAGGGAAAGAGTTCATGAGTAAACAAGTGACAGGCTCACATAAGATAACATGAATAATTTTGATTTTATAAAATTTAAAATTTCTTGTACAAACAAATCTAATGTAGTTGAGATTAGAAGAGAAACTGGGGTGGGACCTAGGGAGAAATCCTTACAAGTTTCTCTGATAAAGGTCTCATTTCCAAGACATAAAAGTAATGTATTCAAATTTGTAAGACTAATAGCCATTCCCCAATAGGTAAATGGTCAAAGATATGAATAAGCACTTTTAAAAGGAAAAACTAAGCTATCAAAAATTATATGAAAAGCATATTCATGAAGGTTGGCAACCTACAGCTTCCAGACCAAATCAGGCCCTCTGATGGTTTTTGTATGATCCCATGTGCCAAGGATGTTTTTTACATTTTTAAATAAAGTTTCATTGTACTTTAAAAAGTTTAGAAAAAAACATTCTTAGCTTGTGGGCCATGCAAAAACAAGCAGTTTGGCTCTGAGCTAGTTTGCTAAGCCCTGCTCAAAATGACTAATAATTAGGGAATGATAATGAAGGCATCTTTGAGGTTCTCTCTCACCCCATCCCAGTAACAAAGATGACAAACAAGAAAAATGACAAATGTTAGAGCAAATTTGATGAAAACAGTTTTATTAGTGGACTGTTGGGGGAATTAAGAATTGGTCCAGGTATTCTAGAAAGCAGTTTGGGAATATTCCCATAAAACTGCCAAACTATGCATGTCCTTTGATCCCACTGTACCATTATGAGGCCTATACTTGAAAGAAACTCAAGATAAAGCACAACTACATACAGGAATATCACAGAGACATTGCATATTTGCTTCCAGACCGCTACAATAAAGCAATTTTTTTCTCAGTACACATAAGTTATATTTATACTATAGTGTAGTCTAGTAAGTATGCAATAACATTATGATGTCTAAAAAAAAAACCCCAGTGTACATACCTTAATTAAAAATGTTTTATTGCAGAGGCGGCCAGGTGGAGCAGTGAATAGAGCACTGGCCCTGGAGTCAGGAGGACCTGAGTTCAAATCTGGCCTCAGACACTTGACACATTTACTAGCTGTGTGACTTTGGGCAAGTCACTTAACCCCAATTGCCCTCCAAAAAGCAAAAAAGTAAAAAAGATGTTTTATTGCTAAAAAATGCTAACCGTCATCTGAGCCTTTAGTGAGAGATAATCCCTTTTCTTGTAGAGGGTCTGGCTTTGACTGATGACTGGTGAGGACGGTAGTTGCCAAAAGTTGGGATGACTGTGGCAGTTTCTTAAAATAAGATAACAATGAATTTTGCTGCTCCGATCGACACTTCCTTTCATGAAAGATTTCTCTATAGCATGCTATGTTGTTTGATAGCATTTTACCCACAGTAGAACTTCTTTCAAAATTGGAGTCAGTCCTCTCAAACTCTGCTGCTGTTTCATCAACTATATTTATGTAATATTCTTTAATATTGTTGTGTCTCAGGGAATAGGAAGGTCCAAGGACAGAAAGAGGGATGGGGGATGGATGGTGGTTGAAGCAGTCAGAAGATATACATTTAGTGATTAAATTCACTGTCTTACATGGGTTCATGGTTCCCCCAAAACAATTACAATAATAACATCAAAGGTCACTGATCACAGATCACCATAACAGACAGAATCATTTTAAAAGTTTGAAATATTAGAAGAACTACCAAAGCATGACATAGTGACACAATGTGAGCACATGATGTTGGAAAAATGGTGCTGATAGAATTGGGCAACACAAGGTTGCCACAACCCTTCAATTTGTTTTTGTTTTTTTTCTTAAAGCAATATCTATGAAGTAGCACAATAAAACAAAGTACACCTGTATGTATACACACACACACACACACACACACACACACACACTTTGGCAATTCTTTGCATGACAGCTAAAACTGGAAACTAAGGGACTATCATCCTATTGTGTAATGACTAAATTGTAGTTTATAAATGTAATGGAATATTATTGCATTATTAGAAATGATTAAATGGACAAGTTCAGAGGAAACTGGCTTCTCTGAACTGATGCACAGATGATGAACAGAGCTGGGAAAACATTTAATATAAAATAAATAACCATAATTATAGAGGAAAAAATATTCTGATCGATGCAATGAGAAACCATGAGTCCAGAAGAATGAAGATGAAACATCCCATTCACCTCCTGATAGATAAATGATGAACTTAAAATGCAGAAAGAAACATTCTGGCTAATGTGGAAATTTGTTTTGATGGATTGTAAAGTTATGACTTGAGGGCTTTTTTCAGGGTTGTATTGTGTTAATTTTTAAGGGAAATGAGAGATAGATTAATTTTTTAAATGCTTGTTAATTAAAAACACCACACACAAAGTCCATACTCAATATAGAGGCAGCCCTAACTATCACTATGGGTTCTTCTTCTAGTTGCTCCTTCCCAGAACTCTCCTCAACCCAATTCCAGTAATCTTCACACATACAGTCTCTGTTTCAAAATATCTGTTGCTGTGTGTTCTGAAAAGGGTGTGACTCATAAGGCTGGACTACATCTCAGAGTAAGATGAGGAAGGAGAGAGTATCCAGTGGAATGGAATAATCAGTAGTGACAAAAGCTACAGGGAAGTCTAGGGGGATGGAGACTGAATAAAAGCTATTTGACTTTGATAATCCATAGAACATTTTTTAACTTCGAGCAATTTCAGCAGAGTGATGGCAGAGGAATTGCAAGAGGTTGAGAAGAGAATGCTTTAGTGAAGACATAAGGACACTGGGTGGAGACAAATTTTTCAAGAAGTTTTTCAGTGAAGGAGAGAGGAGAATTATGCTGGAAGTTAGATAAAATTGAGACGGTTTTTTAGAACTAGGAAAACCTGGGTATGGAAAGAGCTGGTAGAAAGGGAGAGGCTGATGATGCATAAGAAATTATTGCTAACTGCTGATTCAAGACCTTGAAGAGATGTGAGTGAATGATAGAGATATTGTCCATGTAAATAATAGGGATATCTTTTCTTCTGTGACTGAAGGGAAAGGAAAGGGAATTATTTTAGGAATGGAAGAGAGCATTGAAGGAAGGGAAGAAAGAAGGAAAAAAGGAAGAAAAATACATGAAAAAGGTTTACCAAGCATCTTATTATATTCCAAGCATTGTGCAAATCACTGGACAAACAAATATAAAAGTAAAGATAGTTTTGCCCTCAGGGAGCTTACATTTTGATAAGGGGATATAAAACACATAATAAAGGAATGACCAGGGAGGATAACTTTGATCCAGAAAGTTATAGGAGCAGTGAGCAGGGGCCATAGGGGAGTAGACTTACACATCCCTTCCAGATGCAATGGTGGAATTGATTTGATCATGGTGTCTGGTATACACACAGGGTGGCAGCAGGGAGTAAAGACTGGGGTCTGCATAAAATAGTTAAAAGGGGGAATATCACTCTCAGTGTGGGCTGTGACAAATCCTTGACCAACTGCTTCCATGTCATCCTCTGGGCTCACACAAGGAGCCGTGATCCTCAAAGTACTGGTACCCGGCACGCTCCAGCATCTTTACACCTACATGGGGTTCCTTTAGTTTACCTTGGATCAGGGGAGTTGTTTTTAAAGAATATTAAAATGTAGAGGCAGGACCTTTCCAAAGTGCCTCTCCATCAGGAAATGGGGCTAGGATGGACTTGGAGAATGTGTGGTGATGAACCATTCCCCTCCAAGTGCCACAGTTCTTATATAAAGGCATGAGGAACACAACCCACCAGATGTGCCTGAGAAGCCCATGACACACAAGGACAGAGTGTCCTGCAGCCAATGGGTATCTTTTGACCATTCCAGCACTGGCCTGTGTTAGGTTGAGGGCCTGGGGTGGAGGGAGGGGTGGCTTTGATAGTGGGGCCCTTGCTGTTTCAATGGAAATGGGAGGCTTTGCTGAGGTGACTCTCGGACCTTGGGCTCTGATCCTGTTGTCTGGACCCAGTGTCTGCATTTTTTTCCCATTGTCACACAATGTTTTGGTCTTCTAATTTAATAAATGATCATAAATATGAATATGTTTTAAAAAAATAGAACAGGTGATGTGTACACCATTAAGGACAGCAAGGTCCCAGCATTATATTCCTTTGATGAAATATTTTAAACCTTCCAAGACTGGCCACTAGTGGGATGTGGCAGGGGAAGAGTGTAAAAGCAACTGGAGAAGGTGGCTTACTAATAATGAGGAAGCATGGCTGAGATCTGCCAACTTCCAGTTGGGTACTTTGACCCAATCTCCAGTTCAAGTGAGATGACTCTTACCTTATCAATAAAGCAGTATGTTAAATTATCTGCTGTAAGTATGGTAGCTATGGGTGGACTTGAAGAGAAAGGGAAGGAAAGGAAAAAGGAAAGAAAAAGAAAAGGCAAGGCAAGGCAGGGCAGGGCAGGGTAGGGCAAGGCAAGGCAGGGCAAGTCAGGGCAAATTGAAAAGAAAGGAGAAATAGTTTGAAATCATCACTGTGAGGAATGAAATAAGGAGGTCAATAAGAGTAAAACAGAATGATTGATGAGCAATACTGAGGGTCCTGCTGGGTGATGCGACATAAATTTGTAGTGAGTGAAATTGATTCTTTGTCACAATGTTCTCCAGAGATGATGCCTTGGAGCAGGTCTAGGGTAATCCAGTAAGTATTACTAAAGGATGAGAGTTGGTAGGTTTAGCATGCAGGAAAGAAAGAGACTCTGGAGTGAAAGCAAGTGAAACATTAAAGCAGCAGACCACTGGGGTCAAGGTTGAGTATGCTTTGTGTAAGCAAAACAAGAAAGAGAAATAAGGACTCAAAGAAAAATGATTGTTCAAAAGACCGAAGGTTGCAACAAAGGCAAAAAGAGTTTCATGTGAATGAAGGAGTAGGAGAAGGAAAGGAGATTGTGGATGTGGAGTAGAATTCCAAAATTCTCCAATCTTGAGAGATGACAAGATTTAAATTGTGACTGGAATGAAGAAGAAGGTTGTGGTTGAAGAGTTAGCGGAATTGAGAGGTCAAGTTATTAGGGAGGTCATCCATATTAATATTGATGTTCCTAAACATTATGGTAATAGTCTGCATTTATGTAGCACTTTAAGGCTTACAATACACTTTATATATATTATCTCATTTTATCCTCAGAACAGTCTGGTGAGACATACTATCATTATCCCCAGTATATCCCCAAGTAAAGAAATGAGTTTTAAAATGTTGTGACTTATTCAAGGTCACACAACTAGCGTGTACAGTGGAATTTGAAACTAGGAATTCCTTCATCTTGCTAGAATGTCAAGAGAAGTTACCAAATCTATTGGTAAAATTGAGAGAATGATTATAGAGCAGGGACTTTGCAGTTTAATTAGTCTAAGCTTCTCCATTTGCAGATGAGGAAATCAAGTCCTAGAGAGATTAAGAGAAACTAA
The DNA here is from genome assembly GCF_028583685.1 of Petaurus breviceps papuanus. Classification (NCBI taxonomy): domain Eukaryota; kingdom Metazoa; phylum Chordata; class Mammalia; order Diprotodontia; family Petauridae; genus Petaurus; species Petaurus breviceps. The sequence continues at coordinate 7,485,023 of NW_027186546.1, read as the reverse complement.
GAAAATAAAGCTAGATTTTAGTTTGAACCCAGGTCTCTTAATGCCAAATCTGTGCCCTGAACATTGGTAGATGGCAGCAAAAAGGATAATTGATAGAGAATGGTATGAAAGCAACAGTAAGGATAGTATGTTCCCATCTGGACCTAGCGTCTACAGAGCTGATTTTCAGTACTAGCCTCTACAACTTATTTACTAAGAAATCTTGAACAGTAACACAGACTGTTATAATATCATAGTTATGGCTAAGATGTTAATTTCCTAAGAACTCAGGTGCATAGTTTTTGACTTTGTTGTCTTCTTCTGGTTCTATGTTTTGATCCTTTTTGTCCCCAAAAAAGAATTCTACGGTGTGATTGTGCTTCCTCTGTTTGCTCATCTTGCCAGCCAATTAATTGACTTTTGAGCTCTTTGCCAAGGTAGTACTCTGCTTCCAGAGTGAAGAGAGCTGTGTCCTAAATTGCTGGGGTTTTTGCAAATGTTGTCAGAGCTATAAGGAGGGCACCCTCTCTACAGCCCCTGCAAGCTCTGGCACACTAGTCACACACACCCAGGACCACCATCCAAGACTGCTACCCAGATCCAAGCAGGTCAAAGCAAGAGCAATTGCCCTCTGAATGGTTGCTTGGACCTCCTACAATCTGCAGCCAGGAGCTCTGGAGGCAGCCACATGGCAGCAGCTGCAGCTGCCATACCTCCACCACATCTCACCCCAGGGTCCAGGACTAGACCGCACTCTTCTGTCACCCAGTTCCAAAAGAGTTCCCTAACTGACCTTTTACTTTCTCTTTGGCATATATGGGTTGAGAAGTCTGGAAACTGCCACAGCTGCTGGTGATTCACTCTCCTGAAGTCTGCTCTGGCCAGTCTAGGCTGCTGGTTGTGGCCACCCTGGGTCTGGGCCCGCACGGCTCATGCGGGACTGCTCAGCCCCCAGTCTGGCACAATAGACCCTGTTGGCCTGCCAGCCTGCCTTCATCAGGTTTGTTTCTCTCTGTCACTTTGTGGGTTTTGTAACTATAAAATTTGTTTAGAGTCATATTTTACAGGTATTGGAGGTGGTTGGTACAGGAGCCTAAGAAAGTTCCTTCTTTTACTCCATCATATTGGCTCTGCCCTAGGTGGACAGTTTTTGACTGTCATATTCTGTAAGTTCTAAACCCTGTAGTTTGTCCATAAAGATGAATCCTCTTCTGTGGAATTCAAGACTTAGTTAAACAATCAAGCAATCAATCAGTCAAGCATTTTAAATACTTAATATATGCGAGACACTGAGCTAGGCATTGGAGAAACAAAGGCAAGAATGAAGCAGTTGCTGTCCTGGGAGAGTTTACCTTCTTTTAATGAATCTGTTACTGACATGCTTGACAATATAGAAGTATTCTTAGAATAGAACTTTACAACAAAGCATAAGGTAAAAGGTCTGGTGAACTTGACCCTGTAGAGAATGAATTCACACACTTACCTCAAAGTGGCAGAAAATGGAGTTTTCAGTTGTGGCTTTGCTGTGCACAAATCACATTCCCTGCCTAATCACTGTTTCATTTTTGTTTTCCAATTAACCTGCCCTTAAATTTCCCTATGAATAGTGTATATTTATTCTCCACTAAGCTCTTTAAAGATGAGTTCAAGAAGAATAACTGGAGACAAGATCGGAAAGCAATTGGAAAGAATGTCAAAAGATCACTGACTCAACCTCCTGCCCTTAGGTAGCACCATACCCCTGCCACTGCAGAGTAGTAAGGGCAAGGGCCAGTCAACAGAATTCAGCTTTCTTGGCTCTCAGCCCTTTGCTTTAACTACCTGAATGCATTTTCTCTTCAACTATGGAATAAATATAATTGCAGTCTCTTAGTCTTATTTAAGCATTGCTTACAGTTCAGCTCTGTGCAGGCATAACTTTATTTTTCATTGAACCCAGAGGGATAAACACACATGAACTCAGTTCTGATCTTTGGGCAGTGTAGTATCCCCACCCCCACCCCCCACCTGTCCCCCATTTCCTTCCTGCCTATTAATTGTACTTCTGCAGATAAAAGGGGAGAGTGTTGCAGTGCCCAGCTGAATACAAAACCAAATTTCTCCACCTTCTCCTCCTCCTTGTTTTCTTCTTCCTCCTCCCTATCCTCCCTCTCCTTCTCCTCCAACTCTACCCATAATTAATCTTTCCTGCCTTTTGAAGAAACCAGCCACTGTTATATTCAGCATTTGGCTGGAATTTGGGCTTTTAATTTGTTATTAGTGGACTGTCATTGTCTCTGTTTTAGGAAGGAAAGAAAAAAAAATCTATGGCACATGGCCCCTACATGTGAGGGCAGCTGAGTGCCGATCTCCTCATGTCACATGTAAAATTCATGTAGTTCTCTCTCTATCAACGTGAGCACTATCTCTCTACCAGCAGAATTCAGGGCGAGCGATGTAAACCATTTTAAAACTGAAGTCCAAATATTTCCCACTTACTATTAACTAAGTCTATTCTCTAATCAGGCTATTATTCAGACTAGCAATGAGAAGAATGATAAGCTAGACAAACCTCATGCAAATGTAGATGTTCCATTTATTCACCCAAAGGAACGGGTATTTTTGAACTCCTTTACTCTTCACTGAGGCAGTTTCCATGGAAACCATAACATTAAGCTCGGCAGTCACTTACTTCCACATTACATAATATATCTAATGCTTAGTTACTCCTGAACAAATGTGTTTATTCAGTAGCTTTTTTGTCCATGTAATCAACTGTATCTGCTTTGATTTGATTAAACGAGGAACAACCGCTTAAAATCAGCCATTGCGGTGTTCTTTTTGCCTGATACTCGTCCAGAAAATGACCCACGCTTGTTATTTGCCAACGAAAGAAGCCCTACATCTGAGATTGTGGGGAAAAGATTCTAGCATTGCTGATAATATGTTATCATGTATTCATGTAATTAAGATTGAAATACTGGATGAGAAGTGGTGGGGGGAGAACATTTAGGATGAATCTGGAACCTTTCCGAGCCTTCTTAATAAATGGAGAAAGAAGCTGAGATTACCAGCTGGCCTCTAAGAAACTATAAGTGCTTTGAAAAAAGGAGAGAGATCATTTTGTTTCTTGTCCCTGTTGATATTTTTACTACTTGTGAAAACAGTAGCCTCTGTACTGTGGTTTGTTGGTGATTTCCATGTCATTTTCAAGAATATATGTAAAACCAACTCTCAGTCATAATGACACTCCTTTTTCCACTTTGTGAATTTTCTAGGCCCTTTAATTGTTCTTACAGTTACCCACCTTTTAGTTATTTCCCTAGTTTAATAGCACCTCTATGAGAGAGTAAGTAGAGACAAAAAAGAGGAGAATTCAAAAAGCCCTGCCAGTGGGCAATTGGCCTGGTATGCCCTGAATTAGCCTACACAGTGGTTATTTTTAGAGGAATGAGAAAGAAAGCAGCAGTTAGTCTGAACCACAGGAGGGGAACAGCAGTGAATCTGTTAGGTGACTTGTTAGTGACTCCATGAGTCCCTGTTCAGTATGCTCTCAGGTGGACAAGCCACAGTGACATCCGTTCTAGTTCACCTAGTGATGAGGATTTAGAGCTGTCTCAGCTGCTGCTGGTTCGCTGGCTGCCTCAAGGGACTCCTGATGGATGTGCTGGAGGGCTCAGCCACAGAGCTTGTAAATGGCTACCTTGATTGGGAGGGAGAACAAGCATTGCATCATCATTTTAAATTCTCACTGGAATGCATGACTCTTCTCAACACTTTTTAAACATTTTATGTTATCCCAACACTTACATGTTTCCCTATCACTTAATGATGAAAGTTTCCACCTTTCTGCGCTTTTGTAAGAATTACAAATTCGTGTGAGTATCATCAGGTATCATTCTCTCCTTGGCAAAGGCCAGCAATGTGGCACTGTGTAGGGAAGGATGCATCCTCTAGGTAGGTCATGGTTCCTATTCAGGTAACATTTTCTGGGCCTGAAAACATGAACTGATCATGGAACTTCTTCAGTTAAACTCCCATGGACACCCTTAATTGGATCAGTGGCAGCACTCCAGGTGAGGTACTCTTTTCAGGTCATCACCCTAAAAAGAAAAATGGTCTCTCTCACAGTCCTAATCTGGCAAGTTTCTGGGGCATTTCCAAGTATTGCAATGCTGAAGAAGATGGCAGTGCCAGTATGTTCATAATACATTGCACAAGAGTTCATGGATTAATGCTCTTCAAGGATCACCATTCAAGATGAGGAGGAAAGGCAGGTCACATCTGTGCATGTGCAAAAGGACCAAAAATTTAAAATTTAGAACTGCAAGATTCTACTCATACCTGGGCAATACAAGTGACCTTGAGTAGTTTGAGCTTGGAGCACCCCCTGGGGGCTCATAGAGACATAGCACTGGAGGTAGCTACCTACTGAACCATCCTCCCTTGGGAGCTATGTAAAGTAGGTGCTCAATCCTATTACATGTGGGACCTCCTTTGTTAGGACTTTATTCCTGTAATTTTGTGAGTTTATTTATTTTGTGAGGATATAAATGTATTTCAACTGAAATGTTTCTTTAATTGGATGACTATCTTGCATATAAATATATTGTCATAAATGTATTTTATATTTTCATCAGAATTTTAAACAATTTTTTTTCATTACTGAAAGCATTTTCCTTAAATTTCGGGATTTGATGCTGCCCCTCTCCCCATCCCCAACTAGGATTCTCGCTCTTCTAAACAACTCAACACAAATCCCTGGCTTCTAAGTGTCTTGTGATTGCCAGTAAATTACTGCCTACGGTGGTATTGAATTCTATTGGTCAATACAGTCTAGAATTCTGTCTTATCGATTATACTGTTGTTAACTGCATGTGGAATTGATTCCATTGCTATTGCTTATCATCTTGTATGCTAATTGCCTTATGAATGCTTTACAGTTATTAGTGTTATGGAACAGTTTGTTTGCATTGACACTATTGTGTTTAAGTACAGTTTGTACTAAATTTTGCCCAAGATGAAGATCAGGAGGTTAGAAATGTGGTGTGTAGTAATGAGTATAGAAAGAAACAGATCATTTCATTCTAGGAACAGAGTCTTAGCATTAAAAATGAGGCTTATTGTAAGCCATCATAGCGTATACTAAAGGATTTGAGGAAATGTGAAGTAATCACTGATATGCTCATGGAGGCAAACCAAACCCAGTCTGCTTTCTATAAACTGCTGAAAACAGTTTATCATTCAAAAATTCCTACTGAGATAAGAGTTGGGCAGAATAATTGGAAACTGATCACTAAGCTTCTTTCTAAAGATGGGACTAGGGTAGCCAATTTGGAGCCTTAATGGACAGGGAGGAAAAGCGTGCCAGTGGATAGACTAAAACAACTGATTAATAAGAAGTTTATGTTTGGAAAAGATGTACTCACAGATGCTTGGGGGGTCTGGATTTCCCTTACAACAGAAATATGACCAGACTAAGATTGAAACCTCCTTAGGAACAACAGACCTACGTCCTTGTGAAGAAGAAACAGTTAAATCTTGGATCAGTCATACAACTGAAACCATAAAACTAACAAGAAACTGATGTAGAAAAAAGGGGAAACATTACTGGAAAGTATTGAAATATCAACTTTTGGACATTTGAAGAATCCAAAGGCTGCCAATCCAGAAGTGACATGACAGGAATGCTTATAAAGACTACAGAGAAAATTTGGTGGTGGCAAGACAGCACAGTAGATTTATACCACATCTCATGATAACTTTGTGTGGTCCCTCTACTGCAGAGACCAATATAGAAAAAGGAAATGAATCCCAAGAAAGTATGAGGTTATATTGGCATAAGTAGGATATACCACACAGGGATTCAGGCCATGTTTGGTATGAGGTAAAACAGAAACAGCTATATTTTGAACAGAACAAGATGGTTTAAGCAAAAGTCTAAGTCTTCAAAGAATGATCTAATGTAGGAAAATCCAAATCTGACTACTTCCAGACCAGACCATCTTTTCCAATGTGAACCACTGAAGTAAGGCACCTAGACTTGAAGATGGGAGTTCACAGAAAGACAACTGAGAAATTAAGCAATAAAGGATTAAGGGGCTAGCAGTCATAGTAGCCTGATGCAGAGATACCACCAACATTTTATGTTATACAACACTTACATGTTTCCCTATCACTTATTGATGAGAGTTTCCACCCTCCTCCTCTTTTGTTAGAGTTACAAATTCATGTGAGTATCATCAGGTATCATTCATCTGTTTTAGGGACAGAGCTATTTTTTGCTGCAGAAGCAAACCAAATGACCATATGGCAAAAATGTGAGATACACTCAACAGGAGAACACAAACTTGTTAGAGCAGAAGCAGATTCCAACAAACCAGCATCAGGAAACAAAGATGGGACCAGAAATAGAGGTAACCCTGGATTATGGAAATGTTAAGCCTGATCTCATCATCAGTCATTTATGGGTCTATTTCACCTAGACAGCCCCTAATGAAGAAGTTACTAGAAATCAACCAATTCACAATAATTTATTCAATTTCTACTAATGTAATATGACAGTTACCATGCTTAGCACTGGAGATGCAAAGAAAAGAAAACAAGCCCTGCCCTTCGGGGTGACAATATGAACATAAAGACAGTAAAGTCTATACATAATACATATAAATAGATACAACGTAGTTTGGGGAGGTAGGGTGCCAGCAGCTGGGTGAATCAAGAAAGGTTTTGTGCAGAAGATGGCATTTGAGTTTTGAAGGAAAGCAAGGATTCCATGAGGCACAGGTGAGAAGGGAATAAACACACTCCATGAATGAGATGGGGGTACCTGTAAATATAGAGTCTCATTTGATCTGCATAATAATGCTGTTAGGCTGGCGCTATAGGTATCATGCTCATTATATAGTTAAGTAAACTGAGGCTTAGAGAGGCTAACCTGCTCATGCCCATAAAGGTACTATCAAAAGTAAAGTACCAGGGTGGCCCTGGAGTCAGGAGGACCTGAGTTCAAATCCAGCCTCAGACACAACACAAAAACTAGCCAAGTGACCTTGGGCAAGTTGCTTAACCCCATTTGCCCTCCAAAAAAAAAAAAGCAAAACAAAAGTAAAGTACCAACTCAGATGTTTCCTAACTTCAAGTCCTTTTTTTAACTACAGCATACTATGAGGTGTGTGTGTATGTGTGTGTATGTGTAGGTGTGTGTGTATGTGAGTATGTGTGTGCATATGTATTTTCAAGCTAGTTCTATAGGCACCTCATTAGGGAAGAAACATTCTATCTTCCACAACTCTAGAAGAAGGTGACTTCCTAGTAGGAGTCCACAGGTCTGCAAATAGCTGTTTGGAAGCATGAGTAATTTACAAGGAAATCCAAATCAATCATTTAATCAATAGGTATTAAGTACCTACTATGAGAATGATATAAATGGTAAGTACTGGGATACAAATACAATGAATATAACAATTTCTACTTGCAAGGATTTTAAATTCCAATTATGGAGACAACAATTATATGTGAAAACTTGTAATAGGAATAGAAAATTAATAAATTCAAATATACAGAGTTGTTAAATACAAAGTAGTTTAAGAGGGATGCTACTAGCTGTTGGGGAAATGAGGAAACACATGATACTCAGATTCCATTTTAAAAGAAGAAAGGAACTGTATGAGGTAGAGCTGAGGAATGAGACCATTCCAGGCATGTGAGATAGTCAGTTCAAAGGTTTAGAAATGGCAGATGCAGTACTGTGTGTGAGGAACAGAGAGAAGGCTAGTCTGTCTGGATCACAGAGTATGGGAGGAGGAATTATATGCCTTCAAACTGAAAAGATAGGTTGGGGTCAGGCTGTGTAGGGACTTAACCTTTTTTTATTATATCTTTTTCTAAAGCAACAGGGAGCCCCTGGAATTAACTGAGTTGTTCAAATTATCAGGGATGGGCCCATTGATGAGAATTAGTGTCTGACTAATATGGTTAGATGTACATGGAATTCTGAACTCCTTCCTCCCAGCCTATGCCTAACAGTGAAATATATTATATATGAACTGCCAGTGAATATATAATGTCCTTTTTGAAATTATAAGGAACACCCAGAAAATTTATTCCCTCAAAGCATTTAACTAACCTTTAGGCCTCAAACTCATCAGTGAGATAGGGGGATGTTCACCCAAAGCCTGTGAAGTCTTCCCCTGATGGAATGGGTGAATGAGAAGAGTTTGTTCCAACAGCCATGAAGGCAGCTATAGTAGGTGCTATGGAGAGCTTAGAGCTTGTTCAGATATCAAAGCAACCAAGATCATCCACTGGGTCCCAGACCATCACCAATTGTCCTGACTTTTGTCTCATCACTTGACTTCGATGACTCTGAAAGAGAGAGTGAGGCTGATGACTTTGGGCAACTCTGCCTCACTTAAATTCAATTTATGGTCAAGTCAAGACACTACTCCACGATGTGGATGGATGAACAACAACCTACCTAAGAGGTTGAGATTAATTAATACAGTTTTTATGTGGCTTCTAATTGATGGAGTACATGTGAAACTATACAAATATTTATTTTCAGTACCTATTGCCATATACAGCTTAGTATAGAAGAGTCTTGTACTTGTAGTCATAAGACCTGGTAAGAGTACCAGCTCTATTACTTACTAACTGAATGACCTTGAATTAATTATTTCAACTCACTGACTTTCATTTTACCTACCTATAAAATAAAGAGTAGTATTGCCTGGTATCTCAGATCTATGACTCTCTCCTAAGTTCTTATTGGGAAACAAAGATGAATAAGAAATAAGTCTTGACCTTAAGAAACTTTATAATTGACTAAGGAAAAATAAGACACACATGCACAGAAATATGACAGAAAGTAGAGAATGGAAGTGAATGACTAAGGTACCAATGCTTTGAGAACTCAAATCAATTAATAAATAAATCACTAAACATTTATTAAATATTTACTACTTACCTTGAATTCAGATAGCCAATGAGTTTACAAAGAAATAAAAAGAATCCCTGTATTGAATGAGCTTATATTTAAAAGACAGAGGAATGATTCACAGAATCAGGGAGTTTGGCAAATGTAGAACTTGAATGGTTTCTTTGAAAGATTGAGAGAGGTGATCACATTTCAAATGAACCTTTGAAGGTTAATCTTTTTAAGGCCCTTCTCATCTCCTAATGTTTTCCTTCAATCTAAGGCTGCCACACAATCAGATCTTAGGTCAAGAATATGTTCACATTTTTACCCCCAGTTACCATTAGGATCTCATCTATGAGGTAGGTTTAAATGGCCCCAAACTGTAGTAATTCTACACTTGGAAGTGTTGTTATAAAATGACTAGTTCTTAGGTGTCCTAGTTTTAGAGAGCAAAAACTCTCTTAATGAGTTGGGAGATTGAGATCTCAGATCTGTACAAAGAAAGGTTACTCTTTCCTCTGTGACTCCCAGAGATATGTGACCTGAAATAAAGGACATTGGACAACAGAAGGATAGGATCAACCACAGGTGTTTACAAGAAATTATATTAAAATCATCACATGTATTATTTAACAGAATGAACAAAAGTAAACGTAAGTAAGGCAGGAGTGGGACAACTGCCCATTCCTTGTGTCTGTGTCTTCTCTTGATGTTCCAACTATTGAAATCAGAAACTACAATAAAGACAACCTCACACTTCTCTGTTTTTCCACTTAGAGAAGGAAACTGCAGATATCACAGCCACCTTGCTAGCATCACACAGCAGCAGTGGGACTAGAACACCTCTCTCTCTTCCCCCCTACTCAAAGCTTCCCATTAAGCTTCCTCTCTTCTCAAGCTTCAATCTATCAATAAATATTTAATTAAGCAACTATTATGTGCCAGGCACTATGCTAAGTGCTAGGGGTACAAAAAGAAGCAAGAAATGCTCCCTGCCCCCAAGGAGCTTGCAGTCTAAGGAGGGGGGGGGGCAGGTGGAGGGAACATGCAAACAAATACAAAACAAACTCTATGCAGGATAAATAGGAAATGAACCAAGGGAAGACACTAGAATTAAGAGGAGATGGGGAAGTTCTCAAAGGAACTATAACTCTCATGGTCTGCCATAGAATTTCATTTGCAAAGCCTGACTTCCTTTCTCATACCTTCATCAAGGATTTCTTCATACCTGTGTGGAATATTTTCAAATATTCTGTAGAGAAGGGGCAATAAGAAAGTGGGTCAATAATTATTGATATTTTCTCATCTTTTCAGTAGTAATAATGTCTGTTAGTTTTTCCCTCTAGAATTTGCTTATCATTCCCACCCTTTAGAGAATTGACTCCTTGATACTCTCAATATTGTTTGTCTCCAACATGGACCTCCTTTATATCTACCTCATCTAATCCAGTCGCTCTTTCTAATACTTTCTTTAGTGCCATTCCTATAGTCTTGCTCAGCACATTAAAAACTATAAGGTTAGTGTCCAAATGTGTTACAGAAATCTTAACAAAAGTCTTCCATTAATCATCAGTTTGTTGTCCTTCTAATTTGATTCTTAGATGCCCTTGGAATACAATGGCTTTATTGACTCTTCTGCAAAGCTTTCTATAAACATTGCTACTCACTATTTTTTTTAAGCAATCAGGGTTAAGTAACTTGCTGAAGGTTACACAGCCAGTTATTTTTGTGTGGGTGCCAAGTATCTTGGCCGGAACCGATCCCGGGTCTCCCAACTCACTGTACCACCTGGAGGCCCCAACTACTCACTGATTTTTGAGGTGAAATCACCAGTTGATAAAACTCCTTAGGAAATGATCATTTCTTTAACCCAGTTCCTTTTTATTTTTTTTTCCAGTGTCAACAATATATTTAAGCCAATCAGATAGGATCTGCCTCAATTGTACAATATGCCTTCTCATTTTTTATTTTTTCTGATTTGTTGTTAATTTTGATTTTTACTCTGTCAAGTTACTGTATACAGGAAGCTGATTTGGAAATTACTCCTCCTAAAGTAACAAGCATCCTCTAACTCCAAGTCTAGGACACTTTCAAGTATATTACAGTCTCTTTTCTTTACTGTTCCTTAGAGAAGCAAAATTACCCTGAGGGTTAAGGCTTAAGGCCTGGATTCTCAGTCACAGTATTTGACCCAAAGCCAGGCCACTGATTTGCCATGAGCCCTTAAAAGTTTTTTTTTCTAAGTTCATGTTTTTCTAAATTAAAGGCCTTTGGGTGGGCTCATGAGGAAGCATCAATGTAGCCTCTTGTTTTAAGCTTATTAGGGGAACTTTAATGTACTTGAAGTAGTGATGTGGTGTTCTATTTTAATAGGGTGACTAGGAAGTACAGTGGATAGAGCAAAGGGCATCATAGAGTCAGGAAAACCTGAGTTAAAATCAGGCCTCAAACACTTACTAGCTGTGTGCCCCTGGGCAAATCACTTAATCCTGCTTGTCTCAGTTTCCTTAACTGTAAAATGAAATGGAGAAGGAAATGGTAAATCACTCCAATATCCCTGCCAAGAAAACCCCAAATAAATTCATGAAGAGTCGGATACAACAGATAGATAGAGATATATACATATGTATATATATAGAGAGATATATACATATATGTATACAGAGTATGTGTGTATATGTAAATACATATACATATATATATACACACATGTACAATATATAGATTATAGTCCTTAACTCAGAAAGAAGAAGGAAAAACACTTGATAAAATATGTTTTTTGGTGTTGGGATACAGAACCCTGGAGTATACCAGATCCTTTTTCAAGAACATTAAGCTTTCCCTAATGAACTATAAAATGTGTCAAATAATTAATATGGAAGGTGACATGTAAGCATGCACATTAGACATTATAGAGCTTCTGCATAGTTTCTGTTGTTTTTATTTGAGGGATAGGATTGGGGGAAATGGGCTAGGTCATTCTAGAGTCAAAATCTCAAAGCCAAAAAATATCTTAATAGATCATCCATCTATTTCAACACATTTATTTTCTAGAAGAAACTGACTTGCCTAAGGTTACAGATAATTAACAGTACTCTAGATAATTACTCATATATTTTTCTCCGAAATCAGGATATTTACTCAAAATTATTCATTCATTCATTCAACAAAGGTGCAAGAGGAAGAATTGATACAGAGAAAATTAGGTGGGAGAGGAGAGCTGGTAGTTCTGGAAACCTACTTTCATCAGGAATGGGTTTAAGAGGGAACAATACATATATATTTAAAAGAGTATAAAAGTCTTCTAAATTCAGAAGAAGTAAAATGATAGTGGCATAGAAAGGGGAAGAGGACAAGGGAGGGATCTTTAGAGGGGAGGGTAAGGGAATACGTAAATAGGAGTATAGAAGGGTATTTAGATTTATGGGAATGGGAGGACAGGGGAGGGACCCTTGGAGGGAGGTAGGCAAGTAATAGGAGGGCAAGGTAGTGGGTAGAAGTAAAGTAGAGGAGGCAGGAGGGATAGGAAATAAGAGATAGGCACATACGTAAAAGCAAAGATCAGGAATAGAATAAGTTTGGGAAAGTATATGTCTATACATATATGTATATATGTATGTGTATGTATATATCTATTGCTATAGAGAAACATATATAAACTTTAGTGTAGTCTTCTGGGGGCTGGGGAGAGGGAAATAAAGAACAAAGTAAAAGTGCACAGCAGAGAACAAAAGAAAACTCACAAAGAAGCAAAGATATACAATTCTTAACATAATGAATATTATTTATCATACAGGCTTCCCTGAAATGAAAATTTATTGTTACATATTTTGAATCCTCTCTTATGTTCTGCTATGCACACGACATGCTTTTTTTTCCTTTTCTAATTTTGTATTTAAGTTCCAATATTTAAGTTTATGATATGTTTTGTTTCTTTTCTCTATTCTGTATTTGTGCTCTGGCGTTTGAGTCTAAAATAAAATTTTGAAAAAAAAAAAAGAAAGAAAATTGAGATGGATTATAAGAGAGTACATTCCAAGCATGGAGGGCAGCCTGTGCCACATGGGTTAAAGATAAAATGAGAGGTTCAGGGAGTAGTAAATAGAATAGTACTGGTCTGTATTCCAGATATTGGAATAGAGTACATGAAAAAAAAAATGAGTGCAGAAGAAATTGGAAATAATTCTGGAAAGGAAAGCTAAGGCCATATTGTGGTGGTCTTTGGATGCCAGGTTGAAGAGTCAGTATTTTATTCTGTTGGCACTATAAAGATTATTTTGGTGGCTGTTCAGAGTTAGGGTTGTAAAGAAGAAAGACTAATTAGGAGAGGAATCGGTGTAAGAGATATTGCAACTGTGCTATTGTTGAGACAGCATTCGATTGAATATATGGGGTAAAGGTGAAGGAAAGGTCAAAGTGATGCTTAGCTTGAGAGCTGGGAAGACTGGAAGGTGGGTAGTTCCCTCAGGAGAAAAAGGAAGCTGGGAGGATGGGGGCAGATTTAGGGGGGATATGACGAGTTTGGCTTGACACATGTTGAACTTGAGATGCCTACAGGAGCATGCAGGTGGAGATACTCATCAGAGTTGATGTGTTGTTGGAGCTTAAGAGAGAAAGATTAGAGGTTTTGTTTGTTGCTCAGTCAAGTGCGACTCTTCATGATCCCATTTTGGGGTTTTCTTGGCAAAGATTCTGGAGTGGTTTGCTATTTCCTTCTCCAGCTCATTTTACAGATGAGGCAACTGAGGCCAACAAGTTTAAGTGACTTGCCCAGGATCACACAGTTACTGTCTGATGCCAGATTTGAACTCAAGAACATGAGTCTTCTTGACTCCAGGCCTGGAACTCTATTATGCCATCTAGGTGCCCCTTGTTATTAGGGGTAGCTACGTTAATCTGGGAGTCATCTCATTAAAGATTCCAGTTGAACACATGGAAACTGAGAACATCACTGAAGGAGAAAGTATAGAGAGAGAAGAGAGGGGTTAGGACATTGTCTTAGGGGAAAGCTACACTGAGTGAATATGAAATAGGTAATGATTCCGCAAAGAAATTAAGGAATAGTACAATAGGTAAGGAAGAAAAATGTCACAGAAATCATGGAAGGGAAGAGTAACCATGATATTTTTTAAAAAGTGTAAAAAATCTTCTATGACATCAAGAAGAAAGAGGACAAAAAAAAGACTTATTTGATCAATTAATCAACCAATCAGAAATTTTTTTCTAGATGATAGAGATTAAAAGACAAAAGGAAAACTATTCTTGCCCTCAAAGAGCTTACTCTATGTACTATCTATGTACATCTATGTACATCTTATTTCTGCAGTGAGTTGAGTGATTAGGACCCCCTGTAAATAATGTCAGGTGAAGTATATCATTTTATACAATCATTTTTTGGGAAGGCAATTGGGGTTAAGTGACTTGCCCAAGGTCACACGGCTAGTTTCTGTGCTAAGTGTCTGAGGCCGAATTTGAACTGAGGTCCTCCTGACTCCAGGGTTGGTGTTCTATTCACTGCGCCACCTAGCTGCCCCCTTTATAGAATCATTTTGCCCACTAGATATTGGAAAGAACAAAATGTAAAAAGAGATGAAATACCTAACTACAATGGACCTAGGAAGGAAGACACTATCTGCATCCAGAGAAAGAACTGATGAATACAAATATGTATAGAATAATTTTACACACACACACACACACACACACACACACACACACACACATCTGTGTCTAATGGTAGCCATCTCTAAGGCAGGGGGTGGGGGAGAGGGAAAAAAAGTTACACAACTTTATTACATATCTAAAAAGAGTGGCAAGTTGTACATAATAGATTTGCAGTTTCATGTATAATCATCTTTTTTATTCTACTATATTATGGAAATGCTTGTTATTTCATAAATTAAAAATAAAATAATTCCAAAATTTTTCAAAAGAGATGAAATAGAATTGTCACCATGCCTAGTGTGGTTTAGCCTGGTTCTATGCCTCCTGCACCTAATGTCAGCATCTCCTAAGTATGCTTTTTCCCAATGGAAAATTCAACTTCTGCCTTCTGGAGTCTGGAGTCGGTCAAAATGCTGGGAAGCTTCCCTGGGCTATGTAGTTTGCTCACATGGAACAAAACCCAGGGCCCTATTGCACAATGTGGATTTGGCTTTGCTTTATTGAAATTTGTTGCTGATGGTTTCGAAAGAAGAGTATATTTGATGGATGGTATAAAAACACATGGGGGTACCCACTGCCTGTTTTCAATCTGGTTTGCTTATGTTGACTTGAATTCACCAAGGAAAAAGATACTGTCTCCTCTGAATATGTTCATAAACATGATGGATTCTTTGCCAGGGCAAGTGAGCTCTAATGCACTAACCAATCTCCCAGGAATACATGTTCCTCTCGTGAAATATTTGCTTCCTGACCTAACTGTTGGAAATTGTCCTCTGACACTGTCACACAGAGGAGCTCGGAAGGCTTCCACAGAAAGAATCAACCTTGATTTTTGCAAGTTCATCTGAACAGATGCGTCTATTTTCCCAGCGGGTTGGACTGTCATATAGAGTCAACAACATCACTTAGGAGCAGCATTAGAGCTTAGCATTACCATATATGTGGCGGTGCCTCTACTTTCTAATGCTTGCTTTATTTCTCAGGCCTTCAGTCAGAAATAATCAAACATCTAGCAATTATTAAGCACCTATATTCTGTGGCAAGTGCTAGGAGAGGTGTGGGTAATATAAATACAAAAGTGAAAGAGTCCCTGCTTTCAAGGAGCTTATGGTCTTCTAGGGAGAATGCAACTTGTTTACAAATAAATTTAAAATAAATGCACAAAATGATTAGGAAGTAGGGACTAAGTGGGAGAATCAGGAAAGGTTTCCTTAAAGTGTGGCACTTGACTTGAGCCTTGAAAGGAGCTACTGGTTTCAAGACACGGGAGTAAGAGGGGGCATGGGGAAGAGCCTCTGTGAAGAGACAGAGATAGGACATAACAGTGCAAAGGATACAGCAAGTCGGGCAGGATGGCTAACAATAAGAATTGATAAGAGGGAGAAATTAGTAAAGTTTAAAGATGTAGCAGGATTGGGCAGGGCTTTGACTATCAGAGGAGTCTGCAGCCTCTTGAGCAAAGGAAGTATGTGGTCAGACTTAAGCATTAGGCATATTAGTTTGGCAGTTACGTGGAAAATGGATCGAAAAGGGGAGAAACAGGAGACAAGGAGAACAACTAGGAAGTCAATCACAATACAGTGCAAGAGAGAATTGATGGAGGCCTGAACAAGAATAGGAACTGCCTAAAAAAGAAAAGTGGATGAATTCAGGAGAGGTTGACAAGACAGAAGAGACAAGACTTGGCAACTGCTTGGATATGGGAGAATAAGAGAGAAGAAAGAGTTGATTGTCATTCCTAAATAGGGAACTGGTGCAATCGGAATAGTGGATAGGGTTAGCTTCATCACTTTCAAAATCATCATCATTCCCATGCATTAATATCAATTAAATATGCAAAATTGATAAGAATTATAAGTACTTAAGACATAGAGAAGATTGTAGTGTCAGAAGGGTCTTTAATATTTAGTTCATTCACTTTCTTTTATAGGAGAAAAAACAGTTAGTTTCCTATCTGCTTAGCCATCCCCAGATATGTCATAATGGCCAAAGACATCTCCTGACTGTCTCCAACAGAGGTGGATTAACCTGCCCTTCCCCAACTAGGATCAAGATGTTAGGACTGGTTTTAGGCGCTTCATGGATCTGGATTGCAGTATAGGGTGGAGGTCCTGGGGTGTGTGTCCAGTTTGCCAGAGCGTGTGGAGGCCACAGAGAGGGTACCCATCTAATAACTCCAGCAGCTGAGAAAACCCCAGCGTTTGAGACAAAAGCACCCCTGTCTGGTGGCAGAGTCCTGCTGTGGCAAAAAGCCCAGGGGTCAAATGACAGAGAGGCGACATGACCAGGCAAAGGAAACAAAGCAGACAGAAGATTCCAACATTAGACTCCTATTTGGGGGACAAAAAGGAGCAAAGCATGGAACAGGAGGTAAACAGTGAAGTCAGAACTCCGGCACCAAAAGCTTCAAAGGAAAATACAAGATGGTTACAGGCCATAGAGGACCTTAAGAAGCAGATAAGAGAAGTGGAGGAAAAATTGGGAAGAGAAATGAGAACAATGCAAGAAAATTACGAAATGAGAGTCAACAGCCTGACTGAGGAAAATCACAGCTTAAAAAAATAGACTAACTCATATGGCAAAAGAGGCTCAAAAAGGCAATGAGGAGAAGAATGCCTTAAAAAGCCGAATTTGCCAGATTGAAAAAGAATCTCAAAAGCTCACTGAGGAGAATCATTGCTTCAGAATTAGATTGGAGCAAATGGAAGCTAATGATTTTATGAGAAATCAAGATGCTGTTAACCAGATCCAAACAAATGAAAGAATAGAAGGCAATGTGAAATATCTCATGGGAAAAACCACTGACCTGGAAAATAGATCCAGGAGAGATAATTTAAGTTATTGGACTACCTGAAAGCCATGACCAAAGTAAGAACCTAGAAATCATCCTCCAGGAAGTTCTCAAAGAAAATTGCCCTGATGTTTTAGAACCAGAAGGCAAAATAGAGGTTGAAAGAATCCATTGACCACCTCCTGAAAAACATCCCAAAAAGAAAACTCCTAGGAATATTATAGCCAGGTTCTGGAATTCCCAGATCAAGGAGAGAATATTACAAGCAGCCAGGAAGAAACAATTTGAATATTGTGGAAACACAATCAGGATAACAGGATCTGGCAGCTTCTACATTGAGGGATTGAAGGGCTTGGAATATGATATTCCAGAGGTCAAAGGAGCTGGGATTAAAACCAAGAGTCACCTACCCAGCAAAACTGAGTATCATGTTTCAGGGGAAAATATGGTTATTCAGTGGAATAAAGGTCTTTCAAGCATTCTTGTTGAAAAAATCAGTGTTGAATAGAAAATTTGACATTCAGATACAAGAAACAAGAGAAGCATGAGAAGGTAAACAGGGAAAAGAAATCATAAGGAACTTATCAAAGTTGAACTATTAACATTCCTACATGGGAAAATAATAATTGTAACTTATGAAATCTTTCTCAGTAGTTGAAGGGAATAGAAATATGTATGTCTATATATGAGGGTTTGTGGGCATATGTTTACAGGTATGCATAGATAGAGGGCACAGGACCAATTTAACAGGAAGGGATGATACTTAAAAGGTGAAATTAAGAGGTGAGAGGGAATATAATGAGAGGAGATGGGGAGGGACAGAATGGGGTAAACTATCTCAAATAGAATAGGCAAGGGAAAATGGTCACAATGGAGGGGAAGAATAGGAAGGCAAAAGGGAATGGATCAACCTTAGTCCCATTGAATTTGGCTCAGGGAGGGAATGAAATACACACTAAATAGGGTATCTCACCCTACAGTAGAGTAGGGGGGAAGGGGATGAGATGGGGGATGATGGAAGGGAGGGCAGGCTGGGAGAGGGAAGTTGAAAGCACCCACTTTTGAAAAGGGATCAAAGTAGAGAATAGAACAAGTGGGAGGTGGGATAGGAGGGAGGGAAATATAATCAGTCTTTTACAATATATCTACTATGTTATTGTTTTGCATTAGCCACACATGTACAACCTATACTGAACTGCTTATCTTCCCAGTAAGGGTGGGTGACAAGGGAGGAAGGGAATGAATCTGGAATTCAAAGTTTTAAAATCAAATTTTTAAATATATATATATACACTATTATTAATACCATTTTACATGTAATTGGGAAATAAGATACATAGGCACTGGGGCATAGAGATCCACTGGAAAAGTCAAAAGGGGTATGGGAGAAAATATGGGAGAGAGCAGATTAGAGGAGGGGATATTCTGTGGGACTGCTACTTTGGGGTGGTGGGTAGGGGAAAAACAGGGAGAAAATTTGTAACTCAAAATCTTGCAAAAATGAATGATGTAAATCATAAGTTAACAAAGCATTTTTAAAAAAGACTGATTTTAGGCAAGTGGGCCCTATTTAGTCCTAGGACTGGTCTGAGGAGGTGACTTCTGTTGTTAACAAGATTGTGTTTGCTTTGCTCAAAACTAATTTGTTCCATGAAAGATCCATTCCCTGGATTTCAGATATGACCTCTTTAGGATGCCTGAAGGATGAGGTGAAGGCATAGATTTTATTTTTATTTTTATTTACATATTTTTATATTTATATATTTACATATATACAAACACACATACATATATACACAGATACATACACATAGATACATATGTGTTTACATGTGTACCTTGAATATACATGTACATGTGTGTGAACATAGGCGTGTGTGTGTACAACTGTCAGGGGTACTCTTCTGGTGGGCAGAGGAGAAGCAAAACAGAATTTCATTTTCTCCCCCTATCTCTCTATCTCTGTAATTTTCAGGTTACTGTTAAGAATTATAACTTCAACTTACAAAAATCATTTTTGCTGAATTTGTAGCATTCCAAATTTATTCCATATTCCTCTCTCTGATTTGTTCTATTTCCTAGCCAAAACAAGCTACTGGCTCTTTCCTGTATACAACATTCCATTTCCTACCTCCATGACTTTGCACAGACTTTCCTTCATGCCTGGAAGGCTTTTTCTCATCAGCTCCATCTTTTGGAATCTCTAACTTCATTAAAATCTTAGTTCAAGTGCCACCTCCTAAAAGAGGCCTTTACTGATTCAACCGAATTGTTACAGTACCCCCTGAATCATTGTTGTCATTCAAGGTATTTCAGTTGGGTCTAACTCTTTGTGGTCCAATTTAGGGGTTTCTTGGCAAAGACACTGGACTGATTTGCCATTTCCTTCTCCAGCTCATTTTACAGATGAGGAAACTGAGGCAAACAGATTTTAAGTGACTTACCAAAGGTCACACAGCCAATAAGTGTCTGAGGCTGGATTTGAACTCATGTAAATGGGTTTTGCTGACTCTAGGCCCAGTGCCCCTATCCACTTTGCTACCTAGCTGCCTTTTTCCTAGATTACTTTATATTAATTTTGTATACATTTTTGTTTATCTGAATATAATTTTTTTCCTAGTAAAGTTGTAGGTTTCTTGAAGTCAATTACTATTTCTACTTTTGTCTTTGTAACCTAGAACATACAACAGGATAATATGTATTAAACTGAATTAAATTAAATTTGTAAGACTTAGAAATTTTCCCCAAAGTCCAAGTGCTTTCTAGTCCTTATGAAATCTTCCCCTCCCTGCCTTCACCTTCATTCCCTATTCTTTTCCCCTCCCTCTCCTCTTTCCCTGTCTCTCTTAAGTTCTTTTTCCCTCTCAAAAAATTTCTATTCAGTTGGCTTCACCTAAATGTACTGTTGTCCATTGCATTAAAGAATACTGGCCTTTAACAGAACCTGTGGAGGAATGTGATCATGGAGGTCATTTAAAAATAATTAAATTTTGAAGTTTTATCAATGTCTTTTGTTTTTACAGCATAGTCATTTCCTGATATTACTACTCCCTTGTCCCCTTGAACTCTCCCTGCTAACAAAGCAAAATGGTTAAGTAAAACTACTTGACACAGTGACCACCTCCAACAGCAGATACTAGATGTTTAATGTTTAGTCTTCCATGTTTCTTTCTAGAGGAGAGAAATGTAATTTATCATCTATTCTCTGGGACCAAGGTTGATCAATGCAATTAATCATAGTTGTCTTTTAGTATTGTTATTGTAGTCATTTTGCATATTTTTCAACTGATTCTGTTTACTTTCCTATTTTTCATATGTCTTTCCATGTTTCTCTGAATTTCTTATATTACATATTTCTTGCAGCATAAAAGGAATATTATCCATTTACATTCACATACCATCATTTGTTCACCAACTTTAATAGTGAATGACACCTACTTTGTTTCCTCTCTTTTCACTGCCGTGGAAAATGTTGCTATGGGGGCAGCTAGATGGCAAAGTGGATAGAGCACTGGCCCTGGAGTCAGGAGGACCTAAGCTCAAATCAGACCTCAGACACTTGACCCTGTGTGATCCTGGGCAAGTCACTTAATCCCAACTGCCTCAAAAAATGTTGCTATAAGTATTAAAGGACCTTCCTTTTCACATTTTTGGTCTTTAATTTTTAGTATATTCCTCATACTGAGACTAGGAGATCAGAGGAAATTAATAGTTTTGTAACTTATCTTCAAATAATTCCAAATTGTTTTCCAAATTTATTTCATACTACTTCCCCTCGTGTACTCTACATTTCAACAAAAATGGCCTACTTATCTCTTGTACACAACATTCCATCCCCCAAGTTTCTGACTTTGTACATCTATGCCCTATGCCTTAAAGGTTCTCCCTTATCAATTCTATCTCTGGAAATGCATAGCTCTATTTAAGGTTATTTAATCTCTACCTCATACAACAGCTTAAAGCATTGTCTTGCACTATATATTACAATAATTTACAAATGTGTATGTAACCTAGATATAAAAGGTCATATCTTAAACAAGTTAGAAAGGAAAAGCTATACCTTTCATAACTTGATGTAGGAAAATTTATTGACCAAACATGTGATAGCAAGGATCAAAGGATCTTGGATAAATCATTTAGTTACATTAACTTGAAAGGATATTGCATAAACAAAATCAAGGAAGTAAGAATTAAAAGGGAAAGATCTGAGAAAAAAATCTCTGCTGAATTTTTTGTGATAAATGTCCGATATTTAGGATATAGAGGGAATTGATGTAAATGTATAAGAGCCATTCCCCAAAAGAGAGATAGTGAAAGGATATTTACACCTAGTTTTCAAAAGATGAAAGGCTAGCTATCAACAATCATATGAAAAAATGCAAATCACTAGTAATATGGAAAATGCAAATTAAAACAACTTCAGAGTGTCCACCTCAAATCCATTAGATTGACAAGATGATAAAAAAGGAAAATTATAGTTGTACAGTTGTTAATTGAACTTTGAGAAGACAGACACACTAATGCTATGTTGGTGCAGCTATAAAGTAAGTCAAACAAGTCTAGAAAACAATTTGGAACTGTACTTAAAAATTCCTAAATTCTATCTATTCATTTATATGTACACACACACACATGCGTGCACACACACACATACATACACCATTTGACTCATCATTGCCACCCAAAATGAACTACTGGTATGTAACTTATACCTGAGAAAGAGCAAAAACAGAAGGAAAAGGGCTATATATACAAAAATATTTGTAGCAGCACTTTTTGCTGTAGCAAAGAATTGGAAGCAAAGCAGGTACCCATCAGTTAAGGAATAGTTTAACAAATTATGGCTTATAAATATCATAGAATATTATTTTGATATAATATAAGAATTGGCAAAATGTATGGATTCAAAGAAATCTAGGAAGTTTTTTATAAACTGATATAGAACAAAAAAGTAGAACCAGAAGAGTAATTTACATAATGCCTGCAACTTTGTAAGTGAAAGCCAATTTTAAAAGATTTAAAAACAATGATCAATGCATTGACCTATCACAGTTTCAGAGGCCTGATGAAGAAGGGTGTTTCCTGTTTCTTGGCAGGTAGAAATGGGCTGTAGGTACTGAAGAGATACACATTTTTTAGATATGACCAATACATTTTTTTTACTTGACTATACTTACTGGTTACAAAGGAGGGATTTTTTGTTGTTGTTGGGGGGAAGGGGGGAATGTTGGACAAGGAATAAAGTGAGGCCAAAAAAAAGAAAGAAAATAATGCAATAAATACAAGATTGAAGCATAAGGGAGTTAAGAAGAAGATAGATAAGAAAGTCAAAGTTTATACCACCTTATCAAATTTTATATGTTATATGAGAAGGGACTGATTCAAGGTCACAATGGATAGATCCATGATCCAACTGGGCTTCTGACTTCAAGTTCACTGTCATTTCCACTGAATAGTGAAGCCTTCATATAAGATACTTGACATTTCAGAGCTGACATTCTTGTATTTCTCTGATTATTTGTCATTTACCACATACAACACATAGAAAAACCTATCTCTCCCTAAGTAAAAAATTTAAAGTTGAAGCAAAAAAGTCATATTCTCTGGTTCCATCCCCTATATTGACAGTTTTTATAACACTATGCAAGTCCCTCTGTGATTTTTGGCTGCTTGTTCCCTATCTTCCAGAACTGATCAAAGAAAAATAGGTTATTTTATTTTTCCTCTCATTCCTTTCAGTCTGGACTTGAATTTTATATAGCTATTCTTACAGAAGGAGAGAATCTTAGAGTTGAAAGGGATATGAGAGGTCATCTAATCCAGAGCTGGCAAACTGCTGGCAAAACACCCCAGTGTGACTGAAGCAAATTAAAATGTAATTGGGAAATGTTTAACAAAATAAATAAAAATCAAATACCACGTAGATAATATTAATTTGTGGTTTTATAATTCATTATGTGGCCACAGGGATCAGTTTCATTTGAGTTTGACATCATGATAACTGCAACAGAAATCCATTCTATATTATCTCCAACAAATGACCCATCAAGCAATTTTGTTTGGATACCTATAGGGAGGAGGGACCCACTAGCTCCTGAGGAAGTCCATTTTGCTTTTGAACTACTCTAATTGTTTGGAAATATTTGCTTAGATTTATACTTTTAGAGACTTTTTATAAGATAATGTATCTGGAAGACACTTTAGCCCCCCTCATTTTACAGATGAAGGAAATGATGATTTCTCCAGGGCAACATAGCTAGTAAGTCCAAAGTAGAATTTGAATTTAGGTCCTTCTGCCTCCAAGTCTAGCATTCTATCCATTCCACCATATTACCTTGGTTTATATGCCCTGTTCCTAGAGGGAACTTGTGGGATCAAGTAGAACAAATCTAATCCTTCCTTCAGATACTTGAGATTACAGTTATCATGTTCTCTTAATTATTCTCCTCCTTTATTTACAGCCATTTGTCTTCATGGAAAAGCATGGAAACAAATGAAATGAACCCTTAAAGACCCCAGTTCCTTCTACTTATCACCATATAGCTTGATCTCTAGTGCCTTGCCCACATTCTTTGTTCTCTCTAATATCCACAGTCATTCCATATTTATGTTTGGTCTTCATCTGCTATTTTTAAGATACACTTATTTCAGATTTGTATGTTATAAAACTATCTCTGTAGTCATGATTGTTTGAGTAAGTTCTATTAAGATTGGATTGTAAGCTCACAGAGGATAGGAAAAACTATTGTATGACTATATAGAGTTCTCTGCTCAACATAGTGTCTTCTGAAAGGAAGTATTGGGGGGAGGGAGGTCTGGGATGATGGAGATAATGAGAATGACAACAGTTGTTTTTAAGTAGTATTTTTCTCAATCACATGTAAGGACAATTTTTACAAGATTTTGAGTTCCAAATTTTGCTCCCTCCCTTACTCCTTCCCTTCTCCCTTCCTTAAGACAGTAAGCAATTTGATATAGGTTATATATGTGCAATTATGTGAAACATATTTCCATAGTAGTTACAGTGGTGAAAGAACAGACCAATAGGAAAACACAAAAAAATAAAGTAAGTGAAAATAGTATGCTTTGACCCATACTCAGAGTCCACCAGTTCTTCATCTGGATGTGGTTAGCATTTTCTATCATGAGTCCTTTGTAATTTTCTTGAATCATTGTATTGCTAAGAAGAGTGAAACCATTCATAATTGATGGGTGACAATGGTTATGATGATTATGAGGAAGAAACGTGGTATGTTTGCTAAAATAATTGTTTAAAAAAAAAGGAAAACTGTACATGTTGTTGAGTCATTTCAGTCATGTTTGACTCTTCATTACCCCTTTTGGGGTTTTCTTGGCAAAGAGATTGGAGTGGTTTGCCATTTCCTTCTCCAGCTCATTTTACAGATGAGGAACTGAGGAAAATAGGGTTAAGTGATTTGCCCAGAGTCACATAGCTAGTAAGTATCTGAGGCCAGGTTTGAACTCAGGAAGATGAGTCTTCCTGATTCCAGGCCCAACACTCTTATCTACTGTACCACCTAGCTGCAAAACTGTATATAGTGGTGATACTTTTATTTATTAAAGCAAATCTGTCTAATTCTTAAATAGTATTGATAATATAATGTATATATTTGTTTTCCTAATAACTATAAATGACCATGCTACCACTGCCAATACAGAATTCTAAGTCACTACTTGGACAATCATTCAGCTCATTTGCCCCACTTCCTTAAGAAGAAGGAACTGTCTGTTTAAATATCCCTACATTTCTGTTGCATTTTTTTAAAGAATGAAACTAAACAGAGAAGGCAGAAGGCACACTCTGGCAAGAAGAACTCCACATAAATATCTGAGGGCTCATTCCATTTTCTTCCACACTTCTGTGAGGAGATAAATGACTTTCAGGTTCCAAGGAGGAACATCAAGGCAATGGGCCAGAGGGTTACTAAGCAAAGGAAGTGCCAGGCATTTATCTCAGTGTTTACTTAAAGAGAAACTAAGCTGGCTGTGTTGTGTGTACTCTGTCAAGATACATGTGAGTCATTTGATTTTTAGAACTTCCTCCCAGCTGTTAGACAGCTGTTTACACTACATTTAGGGAAAGGAAAAGCATAGAGGAAGTAATTCAGTTTCATAGATAGGAATTTACTACTTGGAATTGAATTTGAACTCAGCATGACGTGCAGATCCTTACTGGGGGTTAATGATGGTTAAACCCAGAGTCTAGACAGTGAAAGACAGCTGTAAGCCAGCTAAGTAACAGTTTAAAAGCTTGGGGAAAGGCTATGTTCTCTGATAGACTGAAAGCATAATACAGCAGTTTTGAAAAGGAAATAGACAAATGGAGTTTCACCAGAATGTGTTGTTTCATTAAAACTCCCTGGTTCTATTCAACAGTCCCTTGCACAGAGTAAATGCAACCACCAGATGGCGTGGAGAGACACTCACTTGATTCTGCTAAACACAGAAAGAAAAAAAGGGGGTAGCTAGGTGGCACAGTGAATAGAGCATTGGCCCTGGAGTCAGGAGGACGTGAGTTCAAATCTGGTATCAGACACTTAACACTTACTAGCTGTGTGACCTTAGCTAAGTCACTTAACCCCAATTGCCCTGCCCTCCTCCAAAAAGAAAAAAAAATCTGGTATTTAATTTGACTCTTCTAAAAGTATAAGTGGCCTAATGGGCAGAGTGATTCATTTCCTATGCTTTTCAGAGGATCAGTGATCTTCTTTCCCTCAGCTCCACCTTTCTCTTTGTGAACAAAGGCTATAGGGAATTTTGTATATAAACAATCAGAAATAACTCTGAACTCTCACATACTGGCCTTGAACTAACTCTATTTCAACCTGCCCTAGTCATGTGACTGTGACATAATAGAGTTGATACCACACAGATATGGCAACCAGAGTCATAAAAACTCAAACTCAAATCAGACCTCAGACACTTACTAGCTGTGTGAGCCTGAGCAAGTCACTTCACCCTATTTGCCTCAGTTTCCTCATCTGTCAAATGAACTGGAGAAGGAAATGAGGAACCACTTCAGTATCCTTGCCAAGAAAATAATAATATGATGGGGTCATAAAGAGTCAGACATGACTGAAAAGACTGGAAAAAACAATATACACAGAGCAGACATATATGCTCAGATATCTATGCAACATTTACTATTAGCATAAAACTGTTAAAAAACAATGAACCTTCTTTGCTGCCTTGTGTTCAAACTCATTGCTGTACTTAATATGTAAGAATTTCTTCAGCCTTCTTTGGAAGAAAAAATGCTGATCTCTGACTCTATTGACTTTTGCCTCTGTGTGGCGAAAAGTACTTTACCCCTTTGCCAAGAAAACCCCCTAGTCCACTGGAATTTTGGAAAGACCTTTGTCTCTCCAGTTTGATCCTGGGTTTGATGTTGGAATTGAAATTGTCTTTTAAATGACAGTAGGGAAAGAGAGGTTTTCAAGGGAAAGGATACCAGTTATGCATCATCACTGTCCTTGTAACAGAATCAAAGTACAACCATCCTGTGTCCTAATTCGCTTGGGCTCCAAGTTAAATTAATTTTGTTTCCTGTATAGAATATCACATGACAAGACCAAGGAGACCAAATATTTTAATGGGGCTTACTCTATACTGTTCTAGGACAAACATAGCTGGTATCCAAATTCTAGATAACAATCATGCAACTTGGGACCCAGCTGGACACTATGAAAAGCTGTTTGGTTCATTGTCATTTTTTACTCTATGTGCCTGGTCCTTTAAATCATCCCATGAAGAACCTGCTAGGCTCAACAGCCCAAAATTTTATTGCTTTCTATTCTGCCTGGCTGGATCCAAGATATTGACTGCTGTTCTCATATCAACTCCTTGATGAAGGGATTTGAGGTTTCAACACCCTTAGTAAACTGATCCTTTCAAGTAGGGCAATAGTATTCTTGGTCTCATGGGTTCCTTTGCAAGCCCTGGTCCTGTCTATTGGTAGGATAGAATATTTGAATCTAGTATGTGCCACATCCACAAAGTAGCTTCTTTACCTTTGTCTAGGATTTGGAGTGTCATAGAAAGAAGGAGGTCCAACAGGATCTTATCACCAAGCCCTGACTTCAGTTCATCCTCTAATAACATCATTTAGGACATTGCAAATCCCTATCTCTTCAAACTCTGCAATGAAAGTATCCTCTCTTGTTCACATGACCATCCATCTCCCTTCTACATGCCTTTGCATTGGCCATCCACCATGACTGAAATTAAATCCTTCTCTTCCTTCAAGATGCAGTTAAAATACAACTGCATTGTATTTTAACAATATATAAATTGTTATATTTTGTGTGATAGAACTCCTAGCTGTCTTTGCTGCTTCCCAGAATTCTCTTGGGACCAAAGGCAGGAATGTGACAGTTGGCCAAGTTTAGAGGACTGAAGCCATGCAAATGAAATGAATATAACTGACTCTCTCTCTCTGTCTCTGTCTCTCTGTCTCTCTCTCCCTCTCTCTCTCTGTCTCTCCCTCTCTCTCTGTCTCTCCCTCTCCCTCTCTCTCTCCCTCTCCCTCTTTCTCTCTGTCTCTCTATCTCTGTCTCTCTCTGTCTCTATATCTCTGTCTCTCTGTCTCTGTCTCTCTCTCTGTCTCTCTGTCTCTCTCTGTCTCTGTCTCTCTGTCTCTCTGTCTCTCTCTCTCTCTGTCTCTCTCTCTCTCTCTCCGTCCCTCCCTCCCTATCTTCTTCTCTCTTTTTCTCTGCTTCTCTATCTCTCTTCTCCCTCTTCTCTCTTTCATAGAGCCTTAAATTTAATTATTTAGTATTTCTTTATGTTTATTTTGTTTATACTTATATATGTTCTCGTTTTCTTTTCCATTAAAATGTAAGCTCCTTGTGAGTAGAGCTTGTTTCATTTCTTGAATTTGTTAGCCAGAACATAGGAGGTGCTTAATAAATGCTTTTTGGTTGATTGACCTTCACTCATGTTTTTTTCTAGCCTCTACCCTTGTACAATCATAGAAGAAACTTGGAAGGGTAGCTTCCTCATTTTAAATTCAGAAGGCACAAGGCCCTCTGGTTCCATTTATAAGAACTGAATGAAATAGAGGCGCCTAGTCAGGTAACTCAGACAAGACAAAAAAGATATTGTGGGGGAAAAAAGCCTGAAATGCTCAGACTGACGTTCTCACAGAACCATCAAATTCAACAGATTCAATGTTGTTTATCCCTTTCCTTTGCCTACATGCTCTGGCCCAGTGTTTTGGGCATAGATGGCACTTGATATTTGCTAAATGTAATCATATTAACATTGAAGGGATCAGTCATATCAAGCCCCTGTCTCTTCATTGCTATTCCTCCAGCCTCTCATTCCAACATTGGGTTTTTCCAGAACAATAACCCATTCACTTCTGGGCCCCTTTCATTCAGTTCTACAACATATCTCATTAATTTGGACTTCAGTAATTCCAGATTTGTGTCAAACAGGGGATTTCTAAAGTTCCCTTTTGCAAAACAAATCAAAGAAAGTTGAGGATTAGGGTTGTTAAGTAAATTAATAGGGACATCTAGGTGGCACAGTGGATAGAGCACTGGGCTGGGAATCAGGAAAACTCATCTTCCTGAGTTCAAATCCAGCCTCAGACATTTATTAGCCACGTAACTCTGGGCAAATCACTTCAATCCACTTGTCTCAGTTTCCTCATCTGTAAAATGAGCTGGAAAAGGAAACAGCAAATCAGTTTAGTACCCTTTGCCAAGAAAAGTCCAAATGGGGTCACAAAGAGTTGGACATGACTGAACAACCACAAAAAAGAATAATAATAAATAATAAGTAAATAAATAATAACTAATCAATCTGATTTCAAGATAGGAATTTTTACCCACTTAAGAAAAGATTATTGTCAAAATCATTAGACACATATGAGCAGAGACTGGCACTGCTTCCATAGGCACTTTTCATATGCTAATGACAGATAATTTTGATCTGTTCAAGAGTAGAGATAGTACAGTATAATGGCTAGAATGTTGGAATCAGAGCCAAGAAGACCTTGATTCAAATGCTCCCTCTGACACTTAGTAGCTCAGTAATTGTAGTTATAATTTTTTTGAGCCTCAGGCATCTCTCTAGTGCTATAACTTCCACATGAGTTGAGAGACATAAACTAGTTAGAATACCTACTGCAAGAAGGAGTTCTCCCACATGTGAAATAATTTATTCAGGACCTCTAGTATTCAATTCTACAAATTCTAGTTAAAGTGATTGCATTTAATAAAATCACATTTCTTGTCAAAGTTCCTGTCATTTAGGCTTGCTTTTCATTTTGATCTGACCTGAATTAGACCGGGATTCCTTCGTTCATTTTTGTTTTTTCCTTTGTTTGAGAGGCAATGTGTCACAATGGTCAGTTAGGAAGACCTCATTTCAAATTCTGACCTATGGTTGTGTCACTCTGGGTAGGTTATTTAACCTCTTAGTACGCCCAAACAACTTTTTAAGAGAATAAATTGCAAAATATTTGCTGATCTATATTGACAGAGGAGGTTTTCTCAAGCGTTGTTCTCTATGAAATCACAGGGCCAGATCACCGTTCCCCCCACATATACACACAAATAAAGAGAGGGAAACAGAGGAAGGAAGGAAGGAAGGAAGGAAGGAAGGAAGGAAGGAAGGAAGGAAGGAAGGAAGGAAGGAAGGAAGGAAGGAAGGAAGGAAGGAAGGAAGGAAGGAAGGAAGGAAGAAGGGAAGGAGGGAAGGAGGGAAGGAGGGAAGGAGGGAAGGA
>NW_027186546.1:7444612-7454536 GCF_028583685.1 Petaurus breviceps papuanus | reverse complement strand
GGGGGGGAGGGAGGGAGGATTTTGTACTAATGAACAAGTCTGTCTACCCCTCTAGAATGAGCTGTGTGTTTGCATTTCTGTGAAATAACCTAAATAAAAACACAGTGAGTAAGGCTTTCCCATTAATCTACATGAAAGGTTAATTAAGATTATTGGGAGGGCCTTAGCTTGTTACCAAGTATTTTCCACTAAACTAGACTACAAGGAAAAGAAATGCTAATGAGGCTGAGGTTAAAAGTTATATTCACAAATATGTCAGTTATATTCATTTCATTTGCATGGCTCTAGTCCTCTAACCTTGGCCAACTGTCACATTCATGCCTTTGGTCACAAGAGAATTCTGGAAAGCAGCATAGGCAGCTGAGTTCTATCACACATACCAGGAATATAATTCAAAATGTGTCATCATGTTATGGAAGAAAGAATTTTGAATTTGAATTTGAAATTTCCATTTCTAACATTTCCTAGCTACGTGAACCTAGATTATTCACTTAATATCTCTTTTCCTTAGTTTCTTCTTTTGAAAAATAAGAATAATAATGTTTGCATTGTAGGGCCATAAACAAATTATTGAAGGGACTTTGGAGATCATCTTGTCCATCCTCCAAATTTTACAGATGGTAGGCAGTCAACAGGCATTTATTAAGTATTTACTAGGTATCAGGCATTTTGCTAAACATTAGGGATACAAATCCAAACTAAAAGAAAAACAATTCCTGCCCTCAAGAGGCTTACATTCTAATGGGAGAAGCAACATATAAAATAGAGTTGAAAGGGAAAGGAAGGAGATACCTTCTCAGGGACATAGTGGAAAAAGTCTGAGAGAGCCAGAAGTAAAATTAGGAGAATAAATCTTGGCCAGTATAGACCCATCCTTAAAATAGAGGACCCTTGGAAGGAAATTCCCAATAGAAGACAGGGGCTGGCATGGCAGAGGGAAGAACTAGGGATAGAAAGCAGCTGGGTCTTAGTGGAAAACTTCAGGAGAATCAGAAGTACAGCCAGGAGGGGATAAGAAAACCAAGACCCAGAAGATTTTAGGCCACATGTGGGAGAGATCCAGTATTCAAACTTAGGTCCTCTGATGCTAAATTCACCCCTCTTTGTAAACTACAAATATGTATGTACATATGTATGTATGCATGTGTGTGCATATGTGTGTATGTATATGTATTTATATATCTACACATACATATATATCTATATCATATGTAGGTATATGTGCCATATAGATTTGGGATGTTGTGATTATTACTGGTTTATGGATACTACCATTTTCATTTATATTATACAATACATTCATAAATCTAACCCAACAGAAACTACGCTAAAAGGGCCATCACATAAAAGCCAAGAAATGTTTGGCACTGTATAACTATTTACTGGGCTGTGAAGAACTGAGTTAACCAAGCCCTAGGGACATGCCTCAAACAGCATATTAATGATCTTTACACATACAAATTCATTAGCTGTTTAATTAAGTTAAATCAAGAATTGCATTGTTTAATCATTAATTAAGGAGCAAAGAATGTTTCTTCAAGCTTAATATCTCAGACAGAAACAAGAAAGAAGATAAAAATTTTACTTTTTCTGTTTCCCTTAACTACACTCACAGCTCTCTCCTCTGCCCTGCTCCCAATTCTCCCCTCCCATCCCCAATTCCCTCTACATACATACATAGGCTGGAAGAAAAAAATGTTCTTTTCACCTCCATATTTTCTACTTGACCTTGGCTTCCATATAAAAGAGGAAATCGTTTTGTTTCCAGACCAAATTTCTTTTTTTTTAGACCACAAGTAACATGTTCCTTTACAAAACCATCAAAGAATAACTTGATTTAACAAGTGAAAAGATATCTATATTTATACATCTACTTTTTTCATGCTGAGGCTTCTTCCTTTTTTGTATTTTAAATAAATCCCTGGGAGAAATGTTCAGTGTCAGTAACAGACTAATTTCACCCCTGATAGGTTCCTTGAGAAACTCCACAGATAGTTCATAGTCTTCTAATCATTTTATGAATTTAGGTCACGGCACAATTAGTTATCAACCAACACAGGGATATGTTCAGTCACCTGGCACATCAGAACCTTGAGATACAAAGGAAGAGGTGGAAAGATAGTGTCTCGTGGGGGTCAGAATGTAGTAAATGACTGAAATTAAACTCCCACTCAACAACTGTAGTAAATGAAGGCAAGATACCTGTGGGCATATTTTGGATTGCACTACAAATGGCTGCTTCAATCTTGGTCTTGAGTTTCTATGAATATATATTTTAAAAGATACAAGAAGTACCTGTGAAGATTCTCTGAAATGTTCCCAAACTGGTCTCTTGCAGTAGCATAATTTTAACAGGGTCAAAATTTTGATATTTAATTATTTTTCAAATTAAAATTCAATTTTATTTCAATATCAAGAATTTATGAAATTATTTTTTGCTATTTTTAGTCTATCAAACAAGACTACCATTTTCACAATAATTCTGATGACTTTTTATTTGATTTTTGCTCTGACAAAAAGTAAATAATAGGCAGGTCCCTTATATCTTTATAGATATTTAAGAATATAGCAATAGGACCCCCAGGATATCAAATTAACTACTTAGAAGGGATTATGCCAGCTGTGTTTTCTAGTGCTCTGTATTGTTTCCTACTAAATCTATGCGTGGTGATGGTTTCTTATAGGAAGGCAAACCTAACATAATCCTTGATTCTCAGTTTCTGCTATTTCCTTATATGGCTGTAGGTAAAAAGATTAGTGGAGATTCAGTTTGCCATAGTAATTGAAAGCAAGAGTTTTTAAACCCCTAATTTTTCTGCACTAGGAAACATGGAATGTATATTTATAATAAGCATGAAATAGGTTATATTTACCTTCATAATAAGCATTATATAATTATTAAATAAAAATAAAACTGTATAGCAAAAAAAATTATTTAAAATCAAAATTGCTTGGTTAAATTTACTAGACATGCACTCTTGGATAAACCATTTAATCTCTCTGGGCCTCAGATTCTTCATGTGTAAAATGTTATGATAATATTTGTACTGTCTTCAGCATACTGTTGTGAGGATACTGTCCGAAGAAAATGAAAGAAACATCCAATGAAATTATGTGTGTGTTATACCAATGTAGATTATTATGATTACTTGAGACTTCAGCTGTATTTTGGTTAGTGTGGGCATACGTTGTACCAATCGAGCAGTGAACTAATCTTCAACAAGCATTTATTATGCACCTACTATATATCAAAAACTATGCTAGGGGCTGAGGAAATAAAGTTAAAAAAAAAAAGTCTACACCCTGAAGAACTTTATATTCTTCCCCCAGAAGTAAATATCAAATACATACACAGGCAATACCAAAGTAATGGGGCACAGATGGAGGTAAAGAAGGGGATTAGCAGCTGTGGGCCATGTTCAGCTTGAGATGGCCCTAAATCGGTAGAAAATGTCCAAAAGGCAGGACTAGAGTTCATAAGAGTGACTAGAGCCAGCCATACATGGATTTAAGAGTTATCTACATAATGACGCAATCACTGAGAGAGAATGTAGAGAGAAAATAAAGAAAAGAAGACTCAGGACACTGCTTTGAGATGTTCCCATAGTTAAGTAAAGGGATATGGATGGTAAACCATCAATAGAGACTGAGAAGGATCAGTCAGACAGATGGGAAGAAAAGAGGAAGATACTCAGGAAAAAAAAATGGTCAATAGTGTCAGCTCCTGCAGAAGAATATATGAGGCTGATGACTGAGAAAAGGCCATAAGATGTGACAATTATGAGATCAATGGGAACTTTGGAAAGGGCACTTTCAGTTGAATGGTCCAATATATTATTTCCCTCATTTTACAAAAATTGAAGCTAAGATTCATGATCAACTTGACTAAAGAAGGAGAGTCAGTAGGTGTCAGAACTGGTATTGAAACCCAGGTTTCTTGACTCAAAGTCCAGTATTCCTTCCCAGGAAATGCTGTACTTTGATTTAAATGATTCACTTGGCCTAATATAGTCTCACTAAATTTTAGTGGACTTAAGTTTATAGTTAGTCTTAATGATGGACAATGAATCAAATGGAGTTTTAAAATGTTTCAAGATTTACTTCATCAAGAAATATGTCTTTGAAGAATTCTGTCCACCTCCCTCTACCATCCATGCAGATCCTTAACCTGAGACCAATCTCCAAGGTGTTGTTTTTTAAATGCTCAGGCAGGGAAAATACTCCAAGCTTCTGCCTTTATCCTAACCTATTATGAAAAGTCCCAAATGCTACCAAATAGACTGTAGCACTTCATTCAATTTGGTTTTGAAATGATGATGTTAGGTACAGAAATGAAATGCTGGCTGGCTGTCAATTCCTGGAATGGGGTATAATAATTATATATACATATATGGTTTACCTTGTGCCTTATATGCAAGAAGTTCCAAATCATTTACAAATAAAATCTCATGCATCCTCAGAGACAGGTAGTGACAAGAGATAGGTAGAAGTAAGGGTAGATATCCCATTTAGTAGTCAATGGCAGAGATGAACATGGGTCCCAGGTCTTCTAACCTTATTTTATCACTATCCCTACCAACCCCCATGATATTTAATATATTTTTCAGGTAGGCAGAAATAAGAAGTATTATCTGAGTTTTATAAAAAAGGTAATAGTGATTTATACATAAATTTCTGAGACACTTTGGTCATTAGGCCAACATGAAACTATAGCACCTATGGAGATAACTACTGTATTAAGACAGAGATAGACCTAGCCTTAGATCCCAGCTGAGGAAAGACCACCCACCACTATGGGTCAGTCCATGCTCTGTAACAGATAGTCTTAAAGAATTGCCTAGAGCAGAGAGACTATGCTGGTAATATGTGACAAAGGCAGCACTTGAAGGTACGTAGGCTTTCCTGGCTTCTAGGCTAGCTTTCTATCTACTGCCACAGGCTACTTTTCATGTTGAATTCCTTAATTTTTGAGATATTCATGAAAATAAGCAGCAATTATGCTATGTGAAGATTAAAATTCAGTGAGATTTACTATAATTTAATTTTTAAAAATCTTTACAGATTCCTTGCTGCCCACTGAGTAATATTAAAATCCCATTGTATACCTGGTATTTAAGGGCCTCATATGTTTTTTTTGCACAACTCCATCTTTTCCTTTTGTCCTTTTATTCTTCCTTCCCCTCCACCCTAGAGATGGCTACCATCAGTCACAAATAGATATGTATGTGTACATGAATATATGTATATGTGTGTATGTCAAATTATTCTATACATACCCACCATCTTTTCAACTTTTTCTCTTGTTACCCACTTCTATGTACCATTTTTATTTTGCTTTTTTTTTTTGGAGGGAAGGCAGGACAATTGGTGTTAAGTGATTTGCCCAAGGTCACACGGCTAGTTTTGTGTTAAGTGTCTGAGGCCAGATTTGAACACAGGTCCTCCTGACTCCAGGGTCAGTGCTCTATTCATTGCACCATTTTTCCAACCAAATTAAACTGCTTGTGACTGCTTAAACAAATGGTGCATTTTTTTTAATCTAGCTGTTCTCTTTGCCTAGAAAGCTCTCTTAATCTGTTGAATTCTTAACTATCTCTTAAAGAATAAATGCCACCTCCTCCACTAAATCTCACCACATTTGCCCAGTATAGCACATCCTCTAAGGT
Organism: Petaurus breviceps papuanus; assembly: GCF_028583685.1. Classification (NCBI taxonomy): domain Eukaryota; kingdom Metazoa; phylum Chordata; class Mammalia; order Diprotodontia; family Petauridae; genus Petaurus; species Petaurus breviceps. Next base: position 7,448,870 of record NW_027186546.1, on the reverse strand, counting down.
AAATATCCCAACTCATGCTAACACTAATGAGCCAGATCCCCAGTATGTGACTACCTCATCTATTTGGGCTCAAGGACTAGCCCTAAAGGTTGAGAATAAGGTGAGGTATCCCTTTCTGTGACGTATTCCACAAGCCCAACTAGAGAGCTTCCCTCCATAATTATGGATTATCAATTAGTAAGCCAAGCTGTTCCAGGGACACTACTAGAACACTGATGAGAAGAAAAGCCCTCTGGACTTCAGAGTTCTCAAGGTCCTCTATCAGCCAAGGTAATTGTGGGTGGGGTGAGGAGGAAGTCAAGGCTAAAACCCAGATACTTTTCTTCTTCCTCCCTTAAATGGTTCATTCTTAGAAGTGACTCTCTCTCCTCTTTGACACTGTGGTTGTGTGTGTGTGATTTGTTCTTCATTCTCAAAGAAAACCAGGACATCAGGGAGGTGATGGCATGACTTGAAATTGACTTTGATTTGAGTGAAGGAGGGCTGTTCAGAGACACCAGCCTCACTTTCTCCTCCAGAGCCATCTGGGTCCTGTGGCCAGCTATTGATCAGGATGACTGGAGATGGCCCAGGATGCAGTGGGAGACCCTGGCCCTTTTAGGCTAAGGCCTTTTCAAGTGTTCGCTTTGAGTTAGGAAAGACTCATCCAGTGAAGAGGCCTCTTTGAGAAGTGAGTCAGGAGATGGCCCCTTTCACTCAACACCAAATCTCTTTTGAACCCAGTTTGGCTTGATATCTTACAGATGATTCCCAGTAGATGGCCAAGTTTTCTTAGCCAATCCAAGCATTCTTCCTATGCAATGACACTTCCATTTCATCCAGTGACTCATCAGAGACACTTAGATGGAACACATTTCTTTTGATAGTCAGGATGAGTCCCTACTGGGTTAAGGTACCAGGATGTAGCATTTTATGCTTTACGTGGGGTGGGATCATTTCGTCAGTTTACTCAATGACCCACATTCTTGCACCAATCATTAATGATCTTTATCCCAAGACATGAGAGCACCTGGTTATGAAACTGCCCAAGGCACTTATCTTTTAATGTTAGGCTTTATAGTTGTCTGTATTGGTCCTATTCTAGCACCTCATCATCCTATCACCAAAATTATGTGGATACCAGATTGGCTAAAAGCAACAAATGTTGGAAGAGATGTGGAAAAATTGGCACACTAATTCATCGTTGGTGGAATTGTGAACTGATATAACCATTCTGGAGAACAATCTGAAATCGTGCCCTAAAGAGTTACAAAATTCCCTTTGATCTAGCAATACCACTACTGGGTCTATTTCCAAAGATGATCAGGGGAGAAAGGAATGTTCTAAAATGTTTATAGAAGCTCTCTTTGTGGTGGCAATGCCCACCAATTGGGGACTGGGGACTGGCTGAATAAGTCGTGGTATATGATTATGATGGAATACTACTATACTATAAGAAGTGATGAGCTCAATGATCTTAGAAAAACATGGAAAGAGTTGCATAAAATAGTGAAAAGCAAAACAAGCAGAACCAAGAGAATATTGTATGCAGTAACAGCAATATTATTTTACAAATAACTTTGAATAAATTAGTCATTTTGGCTATTATAAATACCCAAATCAACTATAAAGGATCTCTGCAGGAAGATACTATCTACATCTAGGGAAATAACTGATAAATAGAAGTATGTAGATTAATTTTACATATATATACATATGTCTATATATATATGTGTGTGTGTATACACATACTCATTTGTGTCTAATGGTAGCCATCTCTAAGGTGGGTGGAAATAAGCAAAAAAGGGGAAAAAAGTTACATGATAACTTTATTATATATTTAAAAGGAATAGCAAGATGTACATGATAGATTTACATCTTCATGTGCAATCTTTTTTTATTATACTATGCAATAGAATTGTTTGTTATATTCTATAACTTGAAAATAAAATAAAAAATTTTAAATGTTATATAGAAAAAAATAAAATCATGTGAATTTACCACAAGGTTCTCAAAAGCTATGGCACCAAAATATGGGCTATAGAAGGAGGAAGTATGATACAGTGGAAAGAATACTGACTCTGGAGGCAGACGGGTTCAAATACCATACTACCTGTGTGATTTTAGGCAAAACACTTATCATTCACCTGCCTCCATTTGCTCCTCTGCACAATATGAAGTGGTTAAACAAGATAACTTCTGAAGTCTCTCCTAGCTCTGGAACAGAGATCCTGTGATGGCACCAACTGAACTGGGTGCTGGGAAGGGGGACATGGTCTGAGGACAATCTGAGCGCCTATGCTCAGTACCACCTTGCTGAGTTTCTTGAGCTATATCTTTGGCTTGGTCTTGCACTGATGATATTTTCAGTCATAGAAATACTTAATCATTTACAAATTAATATCAAAGTTGCAGTAAAGTGGAAAAAATATATACAGACAAATGGAATTTCAGATTATTCAACTATTGAGTATAAGTGTAGTTTCATCCTGCTAATAGACTCTGAGCTTTATGAGGACAAGAATTTTATCTGATGTCTGACACCAAATCGGTCTATCTGATGCCAAATTTATCTAATTTAATTTAATCTAAAACTTTGTCTAAATTTTGTATTGAGTGCTCTGCATGTAATAGCAGCTTAACAAATATTTGCTGTTGGTATAGGCATTATATGATAATGACTTAAGATAATCAATGATAATTAACATTTATATAGTTCAAGATTTTAAAATATTAAAATTAGTATCTATTTACAAGTCACATGATGTGGATAATATAAATGGGGGCAGTCTGGATGCCTGGAGGTAGCAAAGAGAAATCAGCTTGGGATTAAAATTTAATGACAGATACTATACAGAATGAATAATGCACAAAACAGATAATTAAGTTAATTTTATTTTATGGGTGGTGGTGAAACTATGACATAATGAGGTTATCACATCGAGATGTAGTGTCTTGAAACAGCACTGAACTGGCTTCCCATCCCAGGTATAATATCATGGATGATGTTAAAATCGGGCAGCATGAGAGAAACCTGAGACTTGATAAATTCTGGATGCCTCCACCAGTCCCATTTCTGCTCTCCGTTAATTTCCTATCACCAAAGCTAAGCACAAACTGTAACCTCACACAAGTTACTTAATACTTTGGGAATCTCAATTTTCTCATTTGCAATATAAGGTGGCTCTCAGGCAATAATAATAGTAATAATTTTTATATAGTGCTTTAGGATTTACAAAGTGCTTTATAAATATCATCTAATTTTGTTCTCGTAACAATCCTGGGAGGTAGGTGCAGTTATTAGCCCCATTTTTCACATGAGGAAGCCAAGGCAGATGGGAGCTAAGTGACTCATCTGGCTAGCAAGTGTCTGAGATCAGATTTGAGCTCAGATCTTCCTGACTCCACACCTAGAGCTCTATCCACTGTTTCATCTACCTGTCTCTCAACTTTTAAACTGTACATTTCCATATTTAAATGGAAATTTCTAAGATGACTCTTCTAACCCATAGCAAAACTGGGGCTGAAAGCAGGTATACTAATTCTCGGGCAGTTAACACCATGCTGTTTAATATTCACAATTCTCCTTATGTATCTGGGTACACTCAATGGGTTTAACACAATTTATTTCAATTGATTTAGTGCCTGTGATATGCAAGGCACTGTAGACAAACACTAAACAATCTCTTCTTTCAAGGAGTCCACATTATACTGGTCACTAGGGGGCACAGTGGATAACATGTTGGATTTGGAGTCATGAAAACCTGAATTCAAATTCTATCTCAAACACTTCCTAGATATGTGACTTTGGGCAAAGCACTTAACCTCTGCTTCATTTTCCTCCTTTATGAAATGGGGGTAATGATGGCACCTACCTCCCACAGTTATTGTGAGGATCAAACAATATATTGTGCGTAAAGTACTTTGTGAATGTTTAAGTGTTCTCTATGTACATGCTAGCTATCCAGAAAAGTAAATAAAAAGGCAGCCGGAGCAATAAAACAAAAACCAAGAAAAAGGGATAGATTTCCTTTTAATAGTAGTTCACACTTACATGGGGCTCTTTAAGGTTTACAAAGAACTTTACACATATGATGACTTTTTTTAATTTTTGCTTTTTGGAGGGTCGTTGGGGTTAAGTGACTTGCCCAAGGTCACACAGCTAGTAAGTGTTAAAGTGTCTGAGGCCGGCTTTGAACTCAGGTCCTCTTGACTTCAGGGCTGGTGCCCTATTCACTGCACCACCTAGCCACCCCTTCATATGATCACTTTTGATCCT
>NW_027186546.1:7436195-7444602 GCF_028583685.1 Petaurus breviceps papuanus | reverse complement strand
GGATGTAATTTTGATCAAGCAGTCCTGATTCTTTTAGAGGAGGTCTTTATATTGTTCCACCCATCAATCAAGGCCTAACTCAAGATGCCTTCCCAAATCCCCCCAGCTGTAAGTAATCTCTCTCTTGATGAGCTAACAAAGCACTAAGCATCTCTCTTTTTGTTCTTTCCCTCTCTACTTGTGTTACTGAATATAAATGTAATAGTTACTAGATATAAATACAATAAATATAAACTACATTCCTTTAAGAAAAAACAATGAGAGGAATATCTCTGAAAGAAAAAAATTATATAGTGAAAAATAATTACAAAATATACCCCCATGAAATATGTTTATTAATACTAAATATTAGAATAACTCATATTTATATTTAAGGTTTTTAAAGCACTTTACTCACAACAGCCTTATCAAATAGGTAAAATATGATTATGTCCCAGACAGGCAGTACAGCATAATGAATAGGAAACTGACCCTGAGGCCAAGACATGAGTTGAAATCTCATGACAAGACAAGAACATGAGTTCCAAGCATTATCCTTGAAGCACAGTGACTTTGTGGCCCTGATGAAGTCACCTAACCTCTCCACCCTCAATGAGGCCACTTCCTAATATAAAATAATAGATTAGAGGTTGATTAGAACTAGTAGATGGACTTTCCTCATCTGGAAGTCCTCTATAGCAACGAAATATCACAGGTTCAATCCATATCTCCATTTTGTTGTTCAGTTATTTTCCTCTCTTCAGGACCTCATTTAGAGTTTGCTTGGAATGGTTTGTCATTTCCTTCTCCAGCACATTTTGCAGATGAAGAAACTGAAGCAAACAGGGTTAAATCACTTGCCCAGGTCACACAGCTCCCAAGTGTCTGAGGCCAGGTTTGAAGTCACAAAGATGAGTCCTCTTGATTCAAGGTCCAGTACTCTATCCACCATGCCACCTAGTTGAAACATAGAATTGTGAACTAATGTCCCAGGGTGATATGAGTAAAGCTGGACTTGAGATTTCAACTCAAGGTTTTCTGTCTCCAAAACCACTTAATTCTGTTATCACCATACATACTGTGAAAGTTTTTAAGGGCTTCTTTCTATTCAAATAAAATGTTTTAATCGTGTTTTTATCACTACTACCCTGCATCTTACCCTTTTTGTCCTTTTTTCACCCTGGGTCTTCCCATCTAATTGGATGGTAGTATGCCTTGAAGTGACAGACAACAGATTTGGGACATATTCTTACTCATGAAAACAAAACCCAGTTACACGGCAAATCCATCCTTGGTTTCTTCCTAATCCTGCTGGCTGTAGGGATATGTCTTTCTGACAAGCTGAAGGGAGTAAGATGGAGATTATTTTTGAAGGGCTTTGTATTGTTTGAAGCTTTAGCGTTATTAATAGCATCTATTTTAAGATAATTGCATCTCAACTTTCAACTTATGAATTTCTCTTTTTATTTTATTTCATTTTTTGCTTTTTGGAGGGGGGAAGACAGGGCAATTGGGGTTAAGTGACCTGCCCAAGGTCACATGGGTAGTGTTAAGTGTGAGGCTGGATTTGAACTCAGGTCCTCCTGACTCCAGGGTGGTTGTTCTATTCACAGTGCCACCTAGCCGCTCCTGAATTTCTCTTTTTTAAAAAAAAATACACTAATTCATTTAGATGAGAGGCAGTATGATAAATTGGCTCTTTGACTCTAGGCAAGTCACTAGGCAATTCTCTAAAGTACAAGTTTCAGAGGGGATGCCAACCTGAATTTGTGCAGGGAGTTTCTTCATTTTAGAGTTCCCTCTATCAATAAAATCACAGATCCTATCCCTAATTCATTTAGAAAATTGCCATAAAAATTAATCTTTCATTGACATAAATTACCAAATCAAAATTGAGAAGTCATATAGTAAAATGCATTTTCTTTAATATGGAGCATTTTTAGTGACCTCTAAAGGACTTTGTTTTCTCTCTTTATCTTTATCCAAATACTATGCTATCCAATCTTTTTCCCTATGTACACCATCACCTAGCAACCCACCCTTTCCTACTCTCCTATGTATCAACACTACACTATGACAAATAAGTAACTCAGGGTCATAAGATTATATAGATTTAGAGCTGGAAGGGACCTTTGAGATCATACCTTCCCATACACACTTTTCACATGAGAAATCGAGGCCAAGTGACTTTCCCAGGGAAACACAACTACTATGTGTCTGAGGCAGAATTTGAACATCAAATACAGTGCCCTGTGTACTATGCCATACTTCAAATCAAATCAGCATATTGACCATGTCAGAGAATGCAAGTCTGATTCTGTAGCTTCAGTTTATCCCTACCTCTCTATCAAAAGGTGAAAGACATACTTTTATGATTTCACCACCACCACCAAAATCACCTATATTCAGATGATTATAATATATAATAATGACTATATTCAGGAGTGTGCTGATATATGTTTAACAACCAGATCTTTGGTGAAGGTGCGGGCATGTATATGACACACTTTTAAGTTTTATCTGCATTATTAACACTTTGTTTATTACTTTCTTAAGTCTAGGCAATCAGTAGAACAAGAAATAAACTTCTGATGTAAAGAGTTTTCCAATATCAAAGTTGTAAATGTTCTCACTGAAAACTTAACCATTGGCTTTCACAAGTCAACTTCAACACACCCCTACTTTGTCTTTACAACCTAATAACATATCATGAAACTAGGTATAGACCAATATCTCTCACTGTATAACAAGATAAGTGTACAATGAGTACATTATTTAGACATGAAGGATGACATTATAAGCAAATTAATGGAGCATGGAAGAAATTACCTGTCAGAGCTATGGAGAGTGGAAGAGTTCATCACCAAACAAGAGTCAGACAATCACAGGAGGTAGTGTGGATAATTTTTATTACATAAAATTTAAAATATTTTTGTACAAACAAAACCAATATGGTTTAAATGAGAAGAAAATAAGAAACTGGGGAAAAAATCTTTGAAGAAAGTTTCTTTAATAAAGTTCTCATTCTGGAGTCAGGATGATCTGAGTTCAAATTCAGCCTCAAATACTTACTGGCTGTGTGACCCTGGGCAAGTCAACCCCAATTGCCTCCCTTTCCCCTAAAAATAAAAAAAATAAAGGTCTCATTTCTAAGTTATGTAGGGAACAGAACTAAATTTACAAAAAATAAGAGCTACTCCCCAATTGATAACTTGTTTTCAGGTAGTTTCCAGGATAACATACCAAAGTTACTTATCTAATACATTTTATCTTTCTTATTAGAAAATGATCTCCATGTAAGGCAGCTACCATATCTTCTTTGTATCTCCCACAATAACTATATCAGTGTCTTCCTTGCAAGCAGTAGGTATTTATCAACTATTTATTGAAGAGATTACCATGAGAGATGGAGTCTAGAAAAAAAACAACTCAGGGATCACTTTAAAACCACCTCAAAAATAGTAAGAAAATATACCATATGAAACAAAAGATCGAGAAATTAGAAAGATGAATGGAAAGAATCTATACTTACCATGCTCTGGCCAAAACAAAGACAAAACAACCAAGACCATGCTATTAACCCACAAAGTGACCGTGCTCTGAAACAGTGTGAAGAGCAAAGGTCATCTATCTCCTGGCTCACAATGGACCCCATTCTAAAACAGTATTGGAGAGGAAGATTGCTGGTCTCTGTCTCCTGGCACATGCCGGGTCCTCCTCTAAGAAAAGCCTGACAGGGAAAGGTAGCAAACATAATCATTCATCTCAGTATCCTATCCAGTACCCAGGACCGCACAGAGGAGAAGACACTAGACTTGTCACTCCAGTTTGAGGAAAACAGGGTGAGAAGATAGAATTTAAGAAACAAAGAGCTCATTCTCAAAATATGATTAACAACAACAAACCTGCTCACCAAATGCCAAGAGTTCATAGAAAAAAATTGCCCAGGGGCAAAAAAAAGAATCAAGGGGGAATTTAAAAAAACCAAATCCATAGGTTAGCATCTGAAACACAAACACACACACACACACACACACACATTTAACAAACTCAGAAATATGATTTCTGAAGTTCAGGGCTTCACAGTTTTGCACACACATGCCCACACACATATGTACATATAGATACATATATATGAGATGCCTATATTAACCTGTCAGCAGTGTATTAGGAACACAATGAAACTCTCTAATTATTGGGTTCTCAAACACAGTAGCAAATATATTTACAGATTTTCTATAAATTGAGATTGTCTAGGCCAAAGTATTTTTAAAATTTTCTAACCTCTAGTTATTAAAGGTCATTTTAAAGTTACTTCATTTGATGGGCAGGCTAAACTTAAGTTTGTTTTTCACAAAAATTGTGACTCCTTACCTTATTTTAAACTGAGTAAGAATTTATACACAAAATTCTTTAGATCTGCTAATTATTTCTCTTCTTTCCTCTTGTGCTAAGCAATTTTTCTTGAGTATTTTAATAGAATTAATTTTCATCTCTAAGATAGTTCATTTTTCTTTTCTGTTTGCCAAAGGCTTATCTGTTTTTCAACCTTTCCAGCACAACAGGTCAGATCATTGAGATGACTTCTCTTTTTGCATCAGTAAAATTATCTTTAAGCCTACTAAGCATATTTAAATTTCTTTGGGAGTTCACTGACCTTTCTCTACCCACATCCATTTTCAGCACAGCATCCTGCAATTACTTTTGGTGGCTCAGAAACTCATTTGAGAGAGATTCCCCAGTTGTTCTTTAAAAATTTCTCTCTCTGAGAGCTTTCTGGATGAAATTTTGTTTACTGAAAATTAAGTTATGCTTTATCAAATGTATGATGATGGTCAAATGTGAAGAAAAATATGATTCTGACTAAATTATGTTTTTGTATCCCCAGGTGGAATAAAAACTAAAAATATGACTATGGTTATTATTGATAATAATTACATCCGTATTTATTTTTATACTTTTATCCAATTTTTGTTTTTCTCTTACCTACATTTTCTTCTCTTTGCCTCCTCTTCCATATACTAGGACTATCTATTATAACAAAGAAGTTTATTGTCTTGTATTTTTGTTTGTTTTTTAAGGGAAAGATTTTTTAATTCTACAAAATCAATCAACATGTTATATGTGATGTTCCACACCCATGGACCCTAACCTCTTTAGGAGCTGGAAGAGGTGCCTTTTCAGTTTTCTTCTTTTAGACTTAGCTCGACCCTTTTAACAACATTCAGTTGTTGTAAACAATGTCTTTTTTTTTTTAAACAATGGGGGTTAAGTAACTTGCTCAAGGTTACACAGCCAGTTATTTCTGGGTGTGGTGCTAAGTATCTGAGCCTGGATTCGATCCCCAAGTCATCCCAACACTGGGGCTGGTGCTCTTACTTGCTGAGCCACCTGGCCGCCCCTGTTGTTGCAAACAATTTCTGTTGCTATTCTTTCCATTTATATTGTTGCCATCGTGAATATTATTTTCTTCTTTCTGCTTACACTGATTTGCATCAGCTCATAAAAGACTTTCCATGCTTCTCTGTATTCTTCATTTTTGTCATAGTACAGTAAGATTCCATTACCTTCATGTATTGCAATTTAAACATCTCCCCAACTGATGTCACTTACTTTGTTTTCAATTTTGGTAATATAAAAAGTGCTTCTATCAGTATTTTGATATATATGGAGTCTTACTTTTATCAATTCGCTCCTTATAATCTATGCCTAGAAATATTATCACTAGAACAAAGGTTATGAACATTTTATTTACTTTATTTGCATAATTCCAAAATGCTTTCCAGAATGGTTGTACCAATTCACAACACTACTAACAGTGCAGTCATGTGCTTGTCTTTGCATGACCCCTCCAGCATTGAACATTCTCATCTTTTGTCATCTTTGCCAATTTGCTGGGTAGCAGGAAACAAATCAGGGTTGGCTTAATGAGCATTTTTCTTATTATCAGTAATTTAGAACATTCTTTCACATTATATGAATAGTTTATAATTCTTTCAAGAACTGCATTTATACCTTCTGACCACTTTTTAAAATTGGAGAATGACTTTTGGTCTTATATATTTCTGCTGTCTATATATATATATATATTTTAGAAATTACTTATCAGGAGAATTTAAAAGAAAGACTATCTTTATATAGTGACCTACCATTTATAAAATATTTTATATACTCATATGCATTTCATAACAATAATAATTGATATCAGTATAACTATTTTAAAATTTGTATAATAAAGTACTTTGCACTTTATAAAATTATTTTCAGTTAGGGCTCACAACAATTATGTGAGATAGGTATGATAGTTGTTATCTCGATTTTACAGATGTGGAAACTGAGGCTCAGATAGTTTAAATTATTTTCCCAAGGTCAGACAACCACTAAATGCCAGAGTCAGGTCTGCCTGACTCCACATAAACCATTCTATTATGCCGTGCTATTTATTAATGAATACCCAGAAACAAAGAGATAGTGCTTCACTTAATAGCCAATCATTTTTTTTACTGTGATTCATCTTTAAAGTTCTTGTCATTTATACCCATATTATTACTTTAATCAAAAGAGATCTGCAAACCCAGTTTTTATTGGCTCTGGACTTCAAGAGGTTTCTTTATATTCTATGTAGAGCCTATCTCTCTGAATGGTCTTTCTGACTGACGGTCTTAGTCTGCTCCTATAGGGGACTGACATTTGTTTCATCAGGAACCTCTTATCAATCCCTCACCCTGCCTGCATTGCACTGCATCCAAGAACCAATTATATAAAGTTAAATTAAGCAATTAATTTTATTGTGTTTACCTTTTTATCAAATAGAGAAAAATATATGCTCTACAGTATGCAAGTGTGTTATTTATAGTTGATTAAATGTGTTGTTTCTGGTCATTTTTAATAAAATATTAGGTATCAGCTCATTAGCTAAGGACTCTCATAAATTTAAAAAGAAAGTAGAATAAAGGTAAATATGGTTAGGGTGAGAATATCTAGCATTTCTCTTAAGCATTCTCAACAACTACCCATTTTTGCTAGGACCTACCAAGTAGGTAATAGTAGGTGATGGTGATAATTAGGCTAGCAAATGTCTAATGATGACATCAGTGTTTACTAGCCATTTAGTCATATAAATAATTACTAAAAATCTAAAAGTATATTTGCTTAGAGGTAATGAAAACCGACCGAGTAGTCCCTAAATTCTTCTCTAATGACTCATAGAGAACCTCAAGAAATCAACCACAAAAGTAGCCTTTATGAATTACTTTAGGGTGGACCAGCAAGCAAATGTGAGACTAATACTGCATATCATATCTATTTGGGCAGAAATGGAGGGAGTTGTTTTTAAAATATAAGCAAAGATATATTTCTCTCCTAATTTCTATTAACTGTGTGTAACCTTCAACAATGCTGATTCAGAAAAACCTTTCAAAGCCTGTCACACAACCCCTACTTGAGATATTATTTTCTTATCTCCATTATGTAAACAAGGTAACAGACTCAGAGGAGCTAAAGAAGTTACCCAGGGCCACAGAACAAGTAAGTTCAGAGTTGGGACTAGCACTCAGGTATGCTGACTTCAAGGACAACTCAGTCAATAAGTCAATTCATGTCAATAATCTTTTACTGAGTATCTACTACCAATTCAAAATGCTGAATTTACAAAGAATGCCCTCCCCAATAAAAAACAACAGTACCTGCTCTTAATGAGCTCACAGTCTAATGGGAGGGGTAATATTCAAACAATTATGTATAAACAAGATACATATGGGATAATTTGAAAATAATCTCAGAAGGAAGATACCAGCATTGAAGGAAATGGTGAAATGCTTCTTGCAGAAGGTGGTCTTTCAGGTGAGATTTGAAGGAAGTGTGAAGTCAGGAGATTTGAGATGAGGAGGGAGATCATAAAAGGCATGGGGGACAACAAGTGAAATGATACAGAGATGAGAAATGAAGTATCACATGCAAGAAATAGCAAGAAGATTGGGCAGCGAGGTAGCATAGCAAGTAAGAGCACCAGCCCCAGAGTCGGGATGACCTGGGATAGAATCCAGGCTCAGACACTTAGCACCCACCCAGAAACACCTGGCCATGTAACCTTGAGCAAGTTACTTAACCCCAATTGCTTAAAAACAAACAACTTCAAGCACATTAAATGTTTGGGCCTCTTTCTTTTGCTGAGGGAAAGTGAATTGTAGATTGTTTTGCTAACTGCTTCTAGCTTATTTAATGTTATTAAAGTAATTCTCTATCAAAAAAAATTATTGTGATCTCTCATCATGGTATGGGCCAGGGTCTCAAAACCAATACCAAAAGAGAATAATCTCTAGAAGGTACTTTTAAGATGGAAAGCTTTTAAATATAGCCTAAGCAATGGGCCATATGATAGATGAGAGAGAGAGAGAGAGAGAGAGAGAGAGAGAGAGAGAGAGAGAGA
>NW_027186546.1:7371529-7436095 GCF_028583685.1 Petaurus breviceps papuanus | reverse complement strand
GAGAGAGAGAGAGAGAGAGAGAGAGAGAGAGAGAGAGAGATGGATGATAGCGATGGATAGATAGATATAGAAATAGAGAAACAGAGAGATGGATAGAGAGATGATAGAGATATATATAGAGAGAGACATATATATGTATACACACACACACACACAGAGAAATGGAGCATTTATTTAGCCCTTACTTTATGCCAGGCATTGTGTTAAATGATAGGAATACAAATTCACACAAAAAGCACATCCACATCCCAGTGGGAGCAGAAGGCAGGGAGGGTAAGGAGGATCCTTGGAAGGTACTCAACAGGGTCTAGAAAGCATCCGAAGAGTCATGGACTGAGCCAGGTTTGGAGTTAGCATGAATGGTATGAGGGCTTCTGTAATGCCATGCACAGAAGCTTTCCAGAAGAATTCTACTGTGAACAGCTTTTAAGGTTCTGATTATACAGTATAGTGAGCACTCTATTTATTCCATAATAAATCATAGCAAAACTTTCACAGAAAATCAAGAAACAGCATTCACAATATTACAACTTCTCAAAGTACAATAGTCAAAGTCTTCCACTCATGGGGCAAAGTTGATTAATCCAATCAGTCACTTATTCAGCAATGAATTATTGTATCATACACAAACCCCTCCACCCCTAGGTCACTAGTAAACTACAATTCATCATTACTCAATACACACAGAGACATTTCATCTTGATTTGGGGTCGGTTCTCAGACTCCCTGGATCCCCTTCCATGGTCCCAGATTCTACCTGGATTCACCAGACTGTCACCTGGGATCAATGGCAGACAGCTCCCAGTTCCTTGACCAGCTCTCTGGGGAGGTCCTGCTCCACACTGAAGTTCACAGGGTCCATGTCAGCTCCATGTCAGATCCTTCACCACTTCTGCTCCAGGGACTTCAAGGCTTAACCAAGCCACAAACAAAGTTTCAGCATCCCAGTCATGCTTCCTAAGTCACCTGGGCTCCTGGTGACTGGCTTCTGGTTCCTGGTTCCTAGGATCCTGGGTTCCTCTGTCACCTGGGCTCCTGGGCTTCCTGGCTCCTGGCTCCTAGACTTCTGTTCAAAAGAAGCTCCACCACAATAAGTTCTCAGGACATTCTGGCTCAGCTCTCCATTCTCTCTTCTGTAGCTGCTCTGCCACCAGATGCTGGTCCCAAGAAATTCTGACTGTCCCTTCCTGGATCTTTTCCTTATATAGACACAGCATTAGCTTCCTGTTTCAGCCAACCTCTTCCTGTTACATCAGTAACAGGAGACAGGAGTTCATGTCTTCTGTATCCCCAAGAGAGGCTTGATCAGTTACTAAGTGCTAAGTACCTGCTACTTTTGCCAACACAAAGGGATCTCCAAATTCAAATTACATTACCATTACAGCTACCTCAAATGACAGAGACTGTAGAGCTAGAAGTGTAAAAGAGGTTGCTGAAGTAGAGGTCTGAAAGGAGACCAGGCAACATAAAGAGTGCCTTGTTCTGATTAAGCACGGCTTGCATTGAGTTACGGTCAGAGAAGCTCATCACCAGAAACTTGGCCACTATAACTCACAGAGACAATCTAGTAAGGAAATCTACAATCTTTCAATCAACAAACATTTATTAAGCACCTACCATGCGCTGTGCTAAGTACTGAGATGTACACATGTGTGTGCTTCTACAAAATGCTAAATACTTGATGTATTGATATGAGAAAAATATTCTGCTGGTCCACAGCAAATAAAAACTGGAGAAATCACAGATAAAAAGGAAGCCAGCCTAAGGTGAAATTTTTTTCATGAAGAAACAAGAAAGTATATAATTATAGAGGCCTTAATTTGGCTGAACCAGTTTTAGTGATAATGGATCTCATTATCTCTGTAGCATTCCAGGGCTTGATTCAATTCATGATGTCATTTGCAAATGAGCATTTTCAGGATTTCACTCTCTATAGGGAATCCCTTTTCCATTTGAATTTTCAACGCACATCTTCCATGACAGTAGCAAACACATTTGATAAACGTATTTTGCCCTTTTTCATTTCTTGCTTGATATTAATAATCAGCAGGTCATGGAATAATGTTATCTCTGTTGTTAAGCCTATCTTGGAATCTCTATGATGTTAAAATGTGTTTAGGAGAAACTCATTGGGAGAGAGCCCATTTTGTTCTACTGAATAAAAAGCCTTAAAAAATAATCAGCAAATAAAATATGCTATAGGGTTTTGGATTTTGTACATCTTTCAGTCAGTTATGAGAGTACAAAAAATATATATATATAGTCTACTGTAGATGCCTTTTGGCTGTCTGTTCCTTTTTAATATTTTCATTTAGGATGGCGTATAATGCATTGTGAATTATTATCATAAAGATTTTGTAGAAATAAGGAAGGCATATGAGTTGGCATTATGACTATAGTCCCAATTGCTTGTTTAGTAGAATGATTTTTTTCAAATTATTTAATATATGCTCATCTTTAAAATACCTTCAGAATAAATCCCCTAACCCCCTCAAAACAGCATTGCCTCAAGCACAGACCTCTTTTTATGTCCACTTCATCTAGACGGCTTTTCCCAACCTGCTCCTTTCTGCAATCCCTGGGTTCAAGTCCCTCTCCTCATTCCTTCTTCATCTGTGACCTGGAACTGGGTAGTGAGTGAAAGAGCTGCCAAATGGTACCCACCCCTGCACCCTGCACTACTTCAAGGACCCGGTGGGTTCTTTTCTTACTCTGGTGCTTCCTATCCCAATATATATCCCTGATCTTCTTTTAGTCCCTATGGGCTAGAAGGCTCTGAAAAGCACATTTCTCACCAGACCACGGACCTAGTACCTGTAGATTTCTTTGTCTTGTTTCCTTTGCTGGCCTGGGCTGGAGAAAATAGCTTACTGTCATTATTTTCTTGGATTTCCTGATCAGGATTTGCTCTGATGCATATTCTAGATCTTTGTGGAGGAGATGTGGTGGGAAAATTGGGTTGTATTTACTCCTGCTACTCTGCCATCTTGGTCTCCGCAACTCAAAGTGTAAGAAAGTTCTGTAGTACTGAGATGTTAAATGACTTTCCCAGGAACCCAGAGCCAGTAAATGTCAGGAACAGGTCATGAACTCAGGTCTACCTGGCCTCAAAGTCAGTTCTCTAGTTACTACTCTAGATGGCTCTGCAAAAATGAGAACAAAACAAAAAACGTCTAGTCAACATCAAGCAAAAAAGCACCTCTTTTCAGCAAGCAGCAATGGATCCATCCAATACACACACATTTCAGGGTCCTGAATTAAACCAAACAGATGAATCTAGCTGTCAGAAGTGTCTAGTCTCAAGTCATGTGTGCAAAAGCTCTATTGCTGTTGAAGGATATGCCCTTTGGATTAAGGTCTGAAATCAGATGGTTAGATGAGTTTGCTCATTAAGACACCCCCTCAACCTCAGAAAACCAATTTATCCTTTTCCTCTTTTGCATTTCCATTTGCAGCTATTTGATTGGTGCTACAATAGAAAGCCTATGTGAACCAGGAATTTTTCTGGGCAATTGAAAAGCTTAGGAGTGGTGACTTTTTTGTTTTGCTTGTTTGTTTTTTAAACACAACAGAACCTCCGGCCATTTGAAAATTCGTATGAAATGAGATTTTAAATTTGGTTTCCCAGGCAACTCTTCTCAATGCAGAATTTAATGTATGAGCATTAGAATTTCCCTGTGCAGTGTATCTCCCCCAACCCTTGCCCTCTTTAATGGAATAAAGCTATAAACTTTGAGGACCCCCAGCACTACCATTACTTAGAGAAGGGCAAAGATGATGCAAACAGTGTTGAAGGATACATGTTCATTTCAGAGGCACAAAATGAAATGTTACTGAATGGGGTCTGAGTAGAGAGAATGTGATAGGCATATTCATGGGAATTCAAAAAGAGAAGGCATAAATGACCAATGTGTTGATGTATTCCAATGAAAAGAACCAGTTCCCTCATTTGTTATAACCGTTTAACAGCAGTTGGTCTCAATTGATAACTTGGCAGTGAAAAGCTGGCTGTTTCAAATCCATAAAGCAAAGCTTTAGCGGCAGGACGACAATCAAAGAGCCATGAAGGGTGGGAGAATACAACATAAGCCACAGGTGTCCATTGTCCAAAACCGCCCCCTGAAAAATGCATTGCGAACAACCTGAAATGGCCATGGGGACTTTGAAATCACTCAGGCTGTGGCTGCTTTGGCTCTGAGATTTTCAAACAGTTTAAGGGGGTTGAGGAGAAATATAAATAATATGTGAACTATAAAAAAAGTCCTCCTGTACTTAGAGATTGAATTTTAAATTGAACCTTCTCTAGAAAAGTGAAAACTTTAACAGGAGCCCTGAATGGATTTCAGAGTCAGTGGTAACTTGCCTAGGACTCATGTTGGGAGAGCTATTTTTAACACCTCATATTCATTATTTCAAAGGGAATTTTACCTCTGATGTGGTCCTCTTAGTAGTCTTCAGTTACTATCCATATGCAACAGATGCCCAATTTACTACTTGAAAATAAAAGACACTTTTGAACTTCCTGGGCATTTTCTTGGCAGTTGAAATGTGAAAAAACATTCATTTAGAAAATATTCAAACAACTATGTTTTCATAAAATCTTTAAATCTGCACACCTCTCTCTCTCTTTCTCTCTCTCTCTCTCTCTCTCTCTCTCTCTCTCTCTCTCTCTCTCTCTCTCTCTCTCTCTCTCTCTCTTTTCTTTCCCCCCCCTCTCTCTGTGTCTATATATCTATATATATATATATATATATGTGATATATATCATTATTATTGCCATTTACCAACCATACATATGAGAAATCTCAAAAAAATCAGTTCAGAAATATCTGTTACAGTGGACTAGATGGAAAAAGGAAGACAAAGAGAGTATCACTCTGTGCCTCCTAATCAAGAATATTTTCACCCAATTAGGACAGAACTCAAGGAATACCCTCATGTTTGTGCCCCAAGAAATCTACCCCAGCTTCAAGGCCCTTTGTGGATCATTCATTCAAAACAATAGCTCATGAGCCTCAAGCAATGTGTTGACTTTCACTAGGCCAAACAGAGGGTATATTAGATTGAAGCAAAATAAAATTTTTAAACCTAACAGCATAGCAATTTAAGTGACAACAAAGAGCACCCATTCACATTGGGGTAAACTCTTCTGTAGGCAAATATAGCAAAGTTATGGAGAGGATATATGTATACACACAGAGAGAACATATATGATCAATTAACACACATATTAGAGCACATGTGTAAGAAATATGTTCAGCCCTGGCCATGAGTATAATGGGCATATACATAGGAAACACAAATGGGTAGAATGGGTGGTAGAGTGGATAGAGTGCTAGGCCTAGAGTCCAGAGGACCTGAGCTCTAATCCAGCCTTAGACACTATCTGTGTAATCCTGGGCAAGTCACTTAACCCTGCCTCAGTTTCTCATCTGTAAAGTAAGTTAAAGAAGGAAATAACAAACCACTCCAGTATCTTTGCCAAGAAAAACCCAAATCGTATCACAAAGAGTAGGACACAACTGAAACAACTCAACAACCAAAAAATATGGCCAAGTCAATTCAGGACTGCTTTTGCAGAGCCACTGACATCTGTTCTCTGGAATTGTCAATAGCTAAGCTGCTTTCTCCTTTAAGCTGAGGTTATTTGCTCTCTTCTTTTCCTTGTGCTGTCCTCAGCTAAATAGTGTTCCTGCTACTATCTTCTCTCCTCCTCAAGGACCAGCTGTTTAGCTCAATAGTCCCAGGGGCCATCTTAACCTTTTTTGTGATGCACACTCTATCTAGCTAACCACCTGCAGCCTATTATACAAATTTTTAGGCATTTTTAGGTTTGGTTTGTGAACTTCTTTTCTCTTATTGCTTTTCTGGATAACAGTCTAAATCCTTTTCTGAGTTATGTCACAAATACCTTCAAAACTCCTACCCTTTTCCTAAATTAGGAGATATGATTACCTTCAAATCATCCCGGGAAATCTACCTACCAAATCCATAGAAAAGCTGTGTAGAAATAGGGGGAAGGATATTCCTTTCAATGAGCATCCATACCTCCATATCTCACCTTTCCAAGTATCACTCATTCCTATGCAAATAAACTCATAAACCAGCTTTGAAAGGGTTAGGTGGAGAACTTTTACCCTATTTCCCAAGAGCAGCCAATATCACTGTGTTACTCCCATAGTTCTGAGTTTGATTCAATTCAACAAATAATTATTAGGAGCCTGCTAGGTCCAAGGTCCTGGGAATTAAAAGAGAGAAAGGAAATTCTTGGCTGCTCCTGCAGTATGCACACAGACAAGCTAATACAAAGACATTTGAGGAGGGAAAGAGCACAAAGACTTGGGAGATCTCGGGAGCCTTCATGAGAGATGATGATTGGACTGAGCCTGAAAGAAAGATAAGAATTTGGAGAAATACAAATAAGTAATGCAAGCTTGGGGAGATGACTTGTGCAGTTTAGCAGAGGCAGATGCAATACCCAGTTTGGGAAAGGGGAGTAACCTGAGATATGACTTGAAAGGTAAATAGAAGGCATATTATGGACATTTTAACTTTATCCCAAAGGCATTAGGGAGTCATGGAAGGTTTTTGAGCAGGAAAATTGCGAGGTAAGACCTATGTCTTAGGAGAATTATTTTGGCAATGCTGTGGAGGATGACTTCTAGAAAAAGAGTGAGGGGATAGAAACAGAACCACCTATTAAGAGGTTATTACAGAGGTCCTGTCAGAAAGGGGATAATGACCTGAACCTGGTGGTAACTGTATGAGGAGAGATGAGGGTTATAGACATTGAATCCACAAGACTTGGCAATAGACTATATGGGGAATGAAGGAGATTGCAAAGTCTACGTTGATTCCAACATTATAAACCAGGGTATGACTAGAAGGATAATGGCTTTAACTTGGAGTGTGTGTGTGTGTGTGTGTGTGTGTGTGTGTGTGTGAGACAGAGAGACAGAGACAGAGACAGAGACAGAGACAGAGAGACGGAGAGAGGGAGAGACAGAGACACACACAGAGAATATGTTGGTGATTACCCTGTCCCATCATTGAGTTTTATGGAGAATAGAAATGTTAAGAGCTAATATTATACTCATGTACACATTTCCATATGTCTAAAACCTAAGGATCTACCTAAGAAAAGTTTAAATATATTTCATAATCTGCCCCATTCCTTGAAATTCAGTCAAAATTTTCATAGTAGTCTGGGGCTGTGCTGATATCCAAAACGTTCTTCTCCTCAGTCCTAACCTACCTATGTCCCAACATAACTCTGCTCACTTCTTTGATTAGACCTCCTGGAATGAATGATCCATTGTACACAAATTCACTTTCATTCTGAACTTCTCCTCATATACCTTCCCTCTACTTACCTCGTTCTCCCTAGATGATGCTGAATCCTTGGCCATTACCTCTTGCAATGGCTATACTTTCTCTCACACCCTATGACACACTGGCCCTAGTCTGGACTAGTCTGGACCTTCTGAATAGTCTTGGATCATTGTACAGAATAGGCACTGTACAATATAGCTTTCACTGTGTAGATTGTTCACTCACTTTGCATCAGTTCATATACATCTTCCCAAGTTTCTCCAAAAGCATCCTTCTCATCATTTCCTATAGCACAATAATATTCCATCACAATCATATACCACCACTTGTTCAACCATTCCCCAGTAGATAGGCATACCCTCATATTCTAATTCTTTGCCACCAAAAAAAGAACTGTTATAAATATTTTTGTACATATAGATCTATTTCCTTTTTCTTTGTTCTCTTTGAGATTCATATCTTGTAATGGTATTGTTGGGTCAAAGGGTATACATAGTTTTAGAACCTTTGGCCATAGTTTCAAATTGCTCTCCAGAATGATTGGATCAGTTCACAAAGTGCATTAGTGTCCCACTTCTCTACATCCCCTCCAACATTTGTCATTTTCCTTTTCTGTCATATTAACTAATTTGATAGGTGTGTGGTGTTATTTCAGAGTTGTTTTAATTTTCATTTCTCTAATCAATAGTGATTTAGAGCATATTTATATGACTATAAATAGCTTCAATTTCTTCATCTGAAAACCTCCTGTTCATATCCTTTGACCATTTGTCAAGAGGAAAATTACTTATATTCTCATAAACTTGACTCAATTCTCTATATATTTGAGAAATGAGGCCTTTATTAGAGAAACTAGCTATAAATTTTCCCCAGTTTACTGCTTTCCTTCTAATCCTGGCTGCATTAATTTTGTTTGCAAGAAAACTTTTTAATTAAATATAATCAAAATTATTTATTTTACTTTGATCCTTTCTTCTTTGGTTTAGTAATAAATTCTTTCCTTATGTTTAGTTCTGAAAGATAAAATCTCCCATGCTCCCCTAATTTGTTTATGATATCACCCTTTATGTCTAAATCATGTGCCCATTTTGACATTATCTTAGTATAGAGTGTGTTGGTATATGATGTATGTAGTTTCTGCCAAACTGTTTTCCAGTTTCCTCAGCAATTTTTGTCAAATAGTGAGTTCTTGTCCCAAATTGTTGGATCTTTTATTTTTATCTATTACTCAATTATGATGGTCATTTACTCTTTGTATAGTATACCTAATCTATTCCACTAATCTATCACTCTATTTCTTAGCCAGTACCAGATTATTTTGAGATCTGGTACTTCTAGACCACCTTCCTTCATATTTTTTTCATTGATTCCCTTGACATTCTTGATCTTTTGTTCTTTGAGATGAATTTTGTTATTATTTTTTCTAGTCCTATAAAATAATTGTTGGTAGTTTGATTGGTATAGCACTGAATAAATAAATTAATTTAGGTTAAATTGTCATTTTTATTATATTGACCCAGCCTACCAATGAGGAATTAATATTTCTCCAATTGTTTAGAGTAGCCTTTATGTGAAAAGTGTTTGGCGGTTGTCTTCTTAGGTTTATCTTGGCAGGTAGGCTCCAAAGTATTTTATATTATCTGCAGTGATATTAAATGAAATTTCTCTTTCTATCTGTTCCTGTTGGATTTTGTTGACAATATATAGAAATGTTGATGATTCGTGTGGGTTTATATTATAGCCTGCAACTTTGTTAAAGTTAATTTTTACAACTAGATTTTGATTGTTTCTCAAGTGTTCTCTAAGTATCACATCTCTTATGATATATGATATGGTATGCTATATAGTCTGCAAAAAGTAATAGCTTTGTTTCCTCATTGCCTGTTCTGATTCCTTCCATTTCTTTTCCTTGTTGTATTGCTATAGCTAGAACTTCTAGTACAGTATTGAATAATAGTGGTGGTAATGGGCATCTAAGCTTCTCCTCTGATCTTATTGGCAAGGCTGTTAGCTCATCCCCATTACAGACAATGATTGCTGATGGTTTTAGATATAGTAACTGTTTTAGAGAAAGCTCCATTTTCCCCATATTTTCTAGTGTTTTTAATAGGAATTAGTGTTGTATTTTATCAAAAGCTTTTTTTCTGTATCTATTGAGAAAATCATATGATTTTTGTTGTTGTTTTTATTTATATGGTCAATTACACTGATAGTTTTCCTAATATTGAACTAGCCCTGGTTCAATATAAGTATACATACATATCTGTATATACATACATATGTGTGTATATATATATATATATATGTATGTATATATATATATATATATGTATATATACACACCCATATAAATATATTTATACCAGTCCTGGTATAAATCCTACCTGGTCAAGGTGTATGATCTTTATGATATATTGCTCTAATCTCTTTGATAATATTTTCATTTAAAATTTTTGCATCAATATTAATTAGGAAATTTGATATATAGTTCTCTCTCTCTCTCTCTCTCTCTCTCTCTCTCTCTCTCTTTCTCTCTTTCTCTCTTTCTCTCTGTCTGTCTCTCCCTCTCCCCTCCCTCCCTACCTCTCTGGCTTATGGTTAAATATATCTAGTCTGAGAGAGTTGAGATCTCCCCACTAGTACAATTTTGCTCTCTATTTCCTCCTGTAACTCATTTAACTTTTCCATTAAGAAATTGGATGCTAGGATATTTGGTACATATGTGTATGGTATTGATTTTACTTCATTATCTTTTTTTACTTCCATTTTTAGCAAATATAATTTCCCTGCTTATATCTTTTAATTAATTAGTTTCATATTTGCTTTTGCTTTGTCTGAGATCATGACTACTACCCCTGTCTTTTTTGCTTTAGCTAAAGCATATTAGCTTCTTCTTTAACCCCTTATTTTAACTCTATGTGCGTCTTTCTGTTTCAAGTGTATTCCCCCTCCCCATAAAATCCTCCTTTCTACCAAACTTCCATATTTCTGTATACCTATTGTAGAATCATAGAATTTTACAACTGAAAAAGACTATTTAGCTCATTGGATCCAATCTTCAAATTTCATAAATAATTCCCAGAGGAGCTTAAATGCCTTGCCCTCAATCATAGAACTTGTTAGTAATAGAATTGGATGCTTGTTTTCTTTTTGCTTTAGAAAAGTGTAGAAATGAAAAGAAGATGGTCCTTTTAGAAGAGAAAATGAATGGACCTTGAAGAGCATGAATAAGACCAATCACAATTTATTAAACTGGTAGAAGTCATTGCTGGCCTGTATATTTATATCTTTGTAAGGCTGTATAACTACTCACTATCAGAGTT
Source organism: Petaurus breviceps papuanus (assembly GCF_028583685.1). Lineage (NCBI taxonomy): Eukaryota > Metazoa > Chordata > Mammalia > Diprotodontia > Petauridae > Petaurus > Petaurus breviceps. The sequence goes on along the minus strand of NW_027186546.1, from coordinate 7,425,440 downwards.
TAATTTAAAGTGGCACATTTTTGGAAATCTTCAAGATATGTTAAAAATTTTTAAATTTCATTTTGGCCTTTTTTTTCCCCTGTACATACAGTTTGGGGTGAATGTGGAGATAGCTAGATGGCACAGTGGATAGAGTGACAAGCCTAAAAAAGAATCATCTTCATGAGTTCAAATTTGACCTCGGGTGGAGCCAAGATGGCAGAATAAAAGCAGGGACTTGCTTGAACTCTCCCCCAAACCCCTCAAAATACCTGTAAAAATATATGTATATGTATTTATACATATATGTGTATAAAAAAATAGAGAGAGAGAGAGAGAGCGCACAGGGTGAGTTGAATATGAAGGGATGATATCTAAAAAAACAAAATTAAGGGTTGAGAGAGGATTGTACTGGGAGAAGGAGAAAGGAAGAAGTAGAATGGAGTAAATTATCTCACATAAAAGAGGCAATAAAAAGCTTGTATAGTGAGGAGAAGAGGGGGAAGGTGAAAGGGGATGACAGCCCTTAACTCTCATTGGATTTGGCTTAAGGAGAGAATAACATACATTCAATTTGGTATGAAAATCTATCTTACCCTACAGGAAAGTGGGGGGGGGGGGTAATGAGGATAAAGGAGGTGGGATTGGCAGAAGGGAGGGCAAAAGTGAGGAGGGGGTAATCAGAAGTAAACACTTTTGAGGAGGGACAGGGTCAAAGGAGAGAATAGAGTAAGTGGGGGTCAGGAAAGGATGGAGGGAAATATAATTAATCTTTCACAACATGACTGTTATGGAAGTGTTTTGAATGACTACACATGTATAACCTAATCCAATTGCTTGCCTTCTCAACAAGGGTGGGTGAGGAGAGAGGAAGAGAGAGAATGTGGAACTCAAAATTTTTTAAATGAATATTAAAAATTGTTTTTACATGCAACTGGGAAATAAGATTTACAGGCAATGAGGTATAAACATATATCTTGTCCTATAGGAAAATAGAAAGAAGGGGCTAAAAGAAGGGGGAGAGTGAGAGAAGGGAAGGCAGATTGGGGAAAGGGGCAATCAGAATGCACATTGTCTTGGCGTGGGGAGAGGGGAGAGGGGGAGAAAATTTGGAATTCAAAATCTTGTGGAAGTGAATGTTAAAAACTAAAAATTAAATATAATGAACAAAACAAATCCAACCTCAGACACTTACCAGCTATGTGGCCCTGGGCAAGATTGTTAACCTTGTTTGCCTCAGTTTCTTCATCTGCAAAATGAGCAGGAGAAGGAAACGACAAACCACTCCAGTATCTTTGCCAAGAAAACTACAAATAAGGGGCATGGAGAGTTGGACACAACTGAAAGATGACTGGACAAGATACAATAAAGTTTTTTGACCACCTTTGTGGGAAGGTATTTTAGACTGACAACCAAATGGGAGGCAGTATGGTGAGCAGATGGGGGCAGCTATTTGTGGCACAGTGGACAGGACACTGGACCTGGATTCAGGAAGGCTCATCTTCCTAAATTCAAATTCAACCTCTGACACTTACTAGCTATGTGACCTGGGCAAGTCACTTAACCCTGTTTGCCTTAGTTTCCTCATCTGTAAAATGAGTTGAAGAAAGAAATGTCAAACCACTCCAGTATCTTCCAAGAAAATCCCAAATAGGGTCACAAAGCATCTGACATGACTGAACAACAACAACAAAGAAAGGGTGAGTTCACAAGATCTGGAGTAAGATCATCTGAGTTCAAGCCCCAGCTTTATGAGTTGTTGGCCAACTTTAAATCTGAAATGCCAAGAAAAGACTGTCATCTTCCCACCATATTGTGTTTGACTAAAATACTCAGATTATTAGGGCAAAAACTGGAAGTGAGATATTTGAAATATCAAGATTTTTACCTGAATTTTTCTGCTTCTTTTGCATATGTAGTCACAGATTGTCTTTTAATACTAGTACTAAGATTACAGTGTGAGCTTTTGTAAAATATTTTTGTCCTTTTGGAATTTTTGGATCAATCTTCATTAAGGTTGACTAAAAAGATATCGCTGTTCTTAAAGCTCTCCTACTTTTTAATCTTGTCTACTTGTATTTTTTAATGTTAGGCCGAAGATCACTGGGATAACTGCTTTACAGAGAACTTCTGGGGAAGTGTATTTTTGGCAGGTCCCCTCAAGGACAACCAGATTAACTGGAGTTAGCAATGGACTTGAAAAGGAATAAGAAGAAGGGAAAAGATAATTTAGAATGAAATGTCCAAGAAGCACAGATCAATTAATAAAGCATTTCCCTGCTGAAAAGTTCTTAGGAAAAAGTATATTAGTTTCAATTAAAATGAAGTCAATTAGGTTAAGTCCAACCATTACATTTAGCAAAAAAAAATTGTTAAATGGTTTCAAAAGGGGGGCTTTTTAGTAAGTAGACTGTAACTGGAACATTATTCACTTTTGGGATCCACATTCTAAAATGGGCACTGACAGTCTGGCAGAGGAAGACAACCAGCATGATTAATAGGCAACTGCTTCAAGATAAGTAAGAAAATAATAATGAGAGTACTAGCCAAGTTCAAGTCACCAGACTCAGGTAACTACACCCAAGAGTACTGAAAGAATTGGGACATGAGATTGCTGAGCCGCTGTCAGTGAAATCTGAAAGAGCACAGAGGTGTCAGCACTGAAAAAGGAGAACCAAGGCTTCAAAGGTGTGTTGACCTTTCATTCCTAGTAAAATTCTGGAGCAAACGAATGATTTGTGAACATTTAGACAGGGAAACAGGAGTCACCAAGATTCAGCTTGACTTCATCAGGACAAGATCATGCCAACCTAAACGCATGTCATCTTGTTTATCCGACAGATGGGGGGTAAATCGTCAGGTTGGTATGGAAATAATATGGATCTTGAAGTCAGAAATCCCAGATTTCAGCAGGCCCCAATACTTATTTTCTCTGTGACTGTGGGCAAATTATTTATCATGTCTGATTCTGAGTTTCTTCCTCAATAAATTGAAGACAACTCATAGGGCTTTTGTGAGCAAAAAGATTTCAAAATATATGAATTGATTTCAAATAAACATAAACTAATATTAAGTTACACAAAAGCTGATTTTTGTCTCACTGTGTTTATTTACTTGGTAGTTGTGCCTCTTGGACTTCCAAAGGAAATTGGAATTATTTTGTCAATTAAATGCACTATGGAAAAGAACAACTCAATTTGCTATTAATTAATTAAAGTGAATTAAAAATAAAAGCTGAACAAATAAAGCACATGATTATCTGCCACAGATGTGGCTAGGGGAAAATTTTTAACCAGTCACAAAAATTAAAATAGATAATTTCAACTCTGTGAAATTGAAAAGCTTATTTACAAACAAAATCAATGCATCCAGGATAAGGATAGAAGTGGTCAGTTAGCAAAAATTATTTGTATCAAATATCTCTGAAGGGTCTAATATCAAAGATAAACCAGCACAAAAGCAAGATCAAAAGACAAACCCCAGTAGCAAAGTGGTCAAAGGATATGAACAAACAATTCTCAAATGATTTACAATCAATTAGCAATCATACAAAAGATTGCTCTAAACCAATAAACATAAGAGAAATGCAAATCCAAACAACTGTAAAATTTCACCTCACACCCAGGAAATTGGCAGAGATGAAGAAAGATAGGAATGAGTAATGGAGGAGACGTAAAAGACAGGGCAAAAATAATCTGTTGATGGAGTTGTGAATCAGTCCAACAATTCTAGAAGGCAATTTTTAGGGATATACCCAAAGGTGGTCAAAGGTCAAAAGAAAATTATTATATATATACAAAAACATTTATGGCAGCATTTTTGTAGCATCAAAGAAATGTAAAAAAAAGTGATGCCTGTGGATTGGACAATAGCTAAACAAATTGTGGCAAATGGACACAATGAAATATTCTGCTCTATAAAAAAATGAATAGAGAGAATACAGATAATGATACACAGGTTGAATTATATGAACTGACACAAAGTTAATTAAACTGAGCCAGAAAACAACATGTACAATGGCAACAATTATGTAAACGGAAAGGACAACAACAAATAGAAATGCTATGCAATTATAATAATCGATTTTGTCCCCAAATAAGAGGCATGAAAAAGTATATTTCCCTTTCATCTTCGTAGAGTTGGTGGTACTATGGGTACGGAAAACTGCATACAACAAAAGGCTTATTAGATATGCCGATTAATTTTGTTAATTAATTAATTAATTCGCTTCCTCTAAGATTCCTTCTCATTTACACTATGTATATCTTGTATGCACAAATTCATTTTCATGTTGTTTACCCTTTTACAATGTGAGCTTTTGGGGGGTAGGGTCCATCGTGTATTTGCCTTTCTCTGATCTTCACCACTTAGCAAAGTTCCTGGTATATACAATTATCCCCTCCATATTCTGAGATTAGGAGAAGAGCACCCCAGTGATCTGGAAAATCTGTGTAAAATTTTTTGGCCATTCCTTTTTTTTGCCAGAGAATTATTATGGTATTAAAAGATAAAATATGTTGGTATTATACAATACTATACATATATTTTATGCATTTTTGAGTTTCTAAACTTTTTCTGTGTTACCTGCTGGCCTTCACGTGTCATTTGAAGTTTCTACAAAACTCCCAAAACATTCCTATTTAATTTCTTATGTCAACCCATAACATATCAGAACTACAATGGGGAAAGCCATGATGTGGAAGGGATAACTGTAGTTTGTATTTAACAAATGTTTGTTGACTTGACTCCACTTATAATTTCCAAGGAGTTAAATTTGGGATCCTTATGAGCTCTGATAGGATGAAATCAGAAAATTTCTCAGCATATGTATCTTAATAATAATAACAATGATATTCACTGACATTTATGTGTTGCCTAATATGTGGAAGGCATTGTGTTGAGCACTTTACAATTTTTATCTCATTTGATCACCACAACAACCTAGGAAGCAGCTTATCCTCATTTTACAGATGAGGAAACTAAGGCAAACAGAAGCGAAGTGATTTACCCAGGATCACACAGCAAGTAAGTGACTAAGGTCAAATTTTAACTTGGGTCTTCCTGACTCCCAGTCCAATGCTCTATCCACTGCACCACATAGCTGTCGAGGAATAACCTGAAAATGGTGCCATGTTGCAGCTTCCCCAGACATTTAAGCTCATGGTTATTTGAATATGAATCTACCATCATTATGCAAATTCAATTCTGGATCCTCTTGGACAGTGAAATCACGTTTTTGTGTGAACAATGGAGAAAGCTGCATTTGGAAATGGAGGAAATGGGTCTTTGTTTATACTGATATTGGAAATGTTTTTAAGAAAGAAAAAGAGGAATAAAAAGCAATTGTGCCTTCTGAAGGAAATTGCTTATTGCTAGATAAGCAATGAACTGCTAGTTGTTAAAAACTAATAATAACTTTAGAAGTGGTTTGGAAATCCAATTACGGTTTCCAGAAGAGGATCTTTTCTGTCCCCTTCCCTGTTCACCAAGGAAACAAGCAGAAGTAAAAGGTAATTGAATCCATCTGGAAGGACAACACAGTTTCTGCACCAGAATGAGGGATATTGCTTTAGGAGAGAGTGGACACAGCCCCAAAGTCACTAAACTCCATTAGGAAGACAGTAGATTGCCCTCTGTGGCCCAGTTTGGCTTTTAGGTTGTCACCAAGCACTGCGCCTTTTAAGTCCCCATTTATGCTGGTTGCCATGGTATAGGGAACCCAGAATAAAACATGTCTACTAGAGTTATAGATGTAAAAAGGACCTTCCTTTAAAATAATTTAGTCTGAATAGTTGACTTTGTGAATAAGAAAATTGAGACCTATAGAGAGGGGTGACCAAAGTCATCCTAGCTAGCACACATCAGAAAGTCAGGGCTTCTACCTCTCAGACCAGTCTTCTTTCCAAGTTGTTTGCTGAATCTCCATTCTATCCATAAGACTTAGATAGAACTAAATTCCATGGGTGACTATAGCCAGAAAGATCTGGTCAAAGGAATAGTTTTGAATTTTTACATTATTTTCCATGTTGTTTTCCCAAGCCCTTTGATTACTGAATATTCCTTCATAGTCTGGGATATGTAGAATTTTTTACTCAGTTTATACATGTGGAAATTTAGTGATTGAGATCTGAGTATATCCTTCTAATTCATGATTATTTACTGATAAGGGGATTTTCTGTGATGGTCATAGTCTCTGAAGACCATTTCATAGACTTACAAACTCAGAATAGGAAGGAACCTCAAAGGTCAGTCCAAGGTGTAACTGACTAAGAATTCCCTCTACAATGCTCCCTTACAAGTGGTCATCCAGTGTCAGCCTATAGAATTTCAGTGACAGTGAACCCATTGTCTCTGAAACAGTGCAGAGAATTTTGGGACAATTCTTAAAAGAAAGATTTTTCTTTTATTGTCCCAATATCTGCCTCTTTGCTATCTTTATCCATTGCTCTGTTGCCTAATAAACAAGCCCATGTGTCTTCCATCCTTAAAAAAAAATAACAACCAGCCCTCTCTTGTTCCTACCATCTGCACTAATTATTATTGTATGTTCCTTTCAAGATAAACTCCTTCGAAAGTTATCTATCCTTAGAAGTCTTCATTTCCCCTTCTTTCACTCTCTTCTGAACCTTTGGCCAAATTGGCTTCCAATCTCATTATCACTCAACTGAAACTATTCTTTTCAAAATTCCAATGGTTTTTAATCACCAAATCTAATGGTCTTTTCTCAATGCTCATCCTTCCTTCCTGATGTCTTTGTATTATTTGACACTATTAATCACTTTCTTCTTTTGGCTACTTCTCTCTAGGTTTTTATCTTCCATTCTTCCCAACAAGACTTACAAAAAGAAAAGTAATTTATGTTTTGGGTATGTCAAATGCAGGGCTACTATTTTTCAAGTGTTTTGCTTTCTTGGTCATTTAGTCTATTTGAATGAATGAATTTCTTGTATTTAAACAAGTATCAAATAGTTCTGATGTCTACTGCTATATTTACAATACGTTTTTAAGTTTGGTAAGGCTATGCTCCCTTCATTTTACTTACTTTCTCATTATTTCTCTTGAGTCTCTAGAACGACTGTTTTTTTAAAATGATTCTATTATTCTATATAGTTTTATAAAGTACTCCCTTAGAGTAATTTGACACATATAACACTAAATTTATGTTAATTTAGGTAGCTTTGTCATTTTTATTATATTGTCATAGGCCAATCATAAGAAATGAATAGTTCTCAAATCATTTAGGTCTCTTTCTATAAAGATTATTTTATAGCTGTATTTTGATACATCTTCCAAGTGTCTTTGGTAGATATTTTGTGAATTTTGTAGGGTGCTTTTTCTCTTAATTACCATTTTCTTCCTGGTTTCTGCTGGTATATGCTGATGATTCTTGCAGATATATTTTGTATTTCACTATCTTGCTAAAGCTCTTAATTATCTCAATTAGTTCTTCACTGATTCTATAGGGTTTTTAAGTAAACCATCATGTCATCTGCAAATAAGGATAATTGTAACCTCTCTTGCCAATGATTATATCTTTAATTTTTTCATCTTGTATTATTGCTATGGCTAATATTTCAAGAACTATGTCAAAAATAAGTGGGGAAAGATGGCATCCTCACTATATCGCTCTTTGTACTGTATTTTTCCACTGCAAAATATCCAAAGTCTTGGTTATAAATATACACTTTAGTTCATATTAATGAAGAACAGAATGGAATGAGTGCTGACTCTGAAGTCAGCAGCCTAGAATGTAATTCCTGCTTCTTATGCTCACTACCTGTACAACCATAGGCAAATCATATAACCTCCTTGGGCCAATTTATTCATATATAAAAACGGGGAGGGGGTGGAATAGATGGCCTCTGAGTCACTTCCAGCACTAGATCTATGATCCTGTGATTCTTCCAAGCCCAGGATTTTTAGGGTCTTTAACAATTAATGAGTGTCATATTTTCTGCCTTTTTCACATCTATTGAAATAATTAGGTGATTTTCATTATCATTTTTGTTTAAATGATTGATTATGCTAATTATCTTCCTGCTTTTGAACTATACCAGGTATATAGTCTACTTAAGAGGATTATATTTTTTTAAGCTTGTAATAACATTAACTAGGGCAGTTGGTTAATAGTCCTCTTTCTTTTTCTCTCCCTAGCTTAGTTGTCCAGCTCTTATTTGTATCATCAAATGGATTTTGTAGGGTTATTTCTATCTCTAATTTTTAGGAGAATTTCATAGCATAGGTACAAATTACCTTTTACAATATTCAATAGAATTCATATACAAAGTCATCTGGCCCAGAATTTGTTTTATTTTCTTTGTCAGCTCTTTTATGGCTTGCTTGATTTCTCTTCTTCACATGAGGCAGGGTTGTGTAAGATCTCTATTTCTTGTTTTATTTGTTTGTTGTTATTCATTTCTTTTGAATTGTCAATTTCATTAGCGTTTAATTCTATATAATGGTGTCTGATAATTTTTTTCATTTCTTTTCTGTTTGTTATCAATTGAATTGATAATTTATGACATTATGGAATGGGGGCAGGCACACCAGATTTGGGGGTACTTGCTGGGAAAGACCACTATTGGCAATGGGAAATGGGGCAGCAATGACATTTTAAATAAACACAGAAGGTATGGGAGCAAAAAGCACAGAAAGGCAGAGACGAACAGGGGAAAATGTTACAGAGGCAGACAGTGATGTGGGAATTGGCAACGGTGGTGGTGAAGGAAGGTAATGTGGAGAAGAGGATAGGGAGGGGGAGAGATAGAGAATATCACTTATATAACTGTGGAATAGATTTGAGAATACTAGGCAGCATGGAACCTATGGAAATGGAAGAGGATTCAAGGTAGGAGTGGCAGGGCAGGAATTTGAGGTCTAACTTTTCTAGAATTATTACAGGAAAACAGATGAACTCCTACCTGTGCCACCTTGGTGTTAGTTCAGTAAAACATCCAAATTGTCTCAAAGTTATTGGTAACACAATCATCATCTCAAAGTTATTAGCATCTTTTTGATGGTCCAGAGCTGTGGAGTCTTGGGTTTAGTCTGAAATTTATGTATCACAGAATTAGAAACCTGACAAACAACATCTAGTCAGTTTCCCCTGAGTCAGTACATATAACCAGGATGTGAATTTTAGTTAATATATAATATAAATTGTAAATTATGCTCCTTTGATCTTTGGGATGGTTTGTGCATGACTTCCAGGTTCCCCTTTGAAATCTTATTTCCTGCTTTTGCCCCCTTTATACCTGCTACTCAATAAACTTTCTTGGTATACTAACTAGAAGGGGAGATAGTGGTTAGGGGGACCAGAACACAATACAATACAATTGTAACATATCAATTCACTTTGTTAATCCTGTCTTTAATAATTTTATCTTCATCTTTTATCCTGATCAGTATAGCTAATAGCTTATCAATTTGGTTAGTGTTTTTGAAAGGTCAGTTCTTACTTTTGTTTATCAGCTCTATACTGGTTTCATTTTCATGTTTCTCTATTTCTTCTCCACTATTATATTTTAGTTCAAAATGATTTTGTGTATTTCTCCCTTTGGCCATTAATGAAAAGTAGCAAAATTTTTTTTAAAACTTCCATAGAATTTTTAGAAATGGAAGATACCTTTGAGAGCACTTAATGAAAACTCCATCATGTTGTGGGAGAGAAAATATAGGACCACTAAGGTTAAGTGAATTGCCTAAGGTCACATGACTAGTTTTAAGCAGAGCTGGGACTAGAACAGGTCTCTTGACTCCCAATCTCGTGCTCTTTTCACTACAACTCACTTCTTTTTCATTGCAACTAGAAAATAAGGGTTTCTTCTATTATCCTGCAGGTAAGAAAACTCATAAATCTATTAAAATAGCTCTTATACCATTATGATCCTACAATGCCACTATTAAGTCTATTTCCAAAGGTGATTAGGGAAAAAGGAAAAGAACCTGTATGTTCTAAAATATTTATAGCAACTCTCTTTGTAGTGACAAAGAAATGGAGATTGTGGGGATGCCTGTGAAATGGGAAGTCATCGAACAAGTTGTGATATATGAATGTGATAAAATATTGTTGCTATAAGAAATGATGAGTTTGATGATCTTAGAAAAATGTGAAGACTTGCCCAAAACAAGGAAAAGTAAAATGAAAAGAACCAAGAGAATATTGTATCCAGTAACAGCAATATTGTTTTAAGAACAACTTTGAGCAACTAAGTCATTTTGACTATTATAAATAACCAAATTAACTACAAAGGACTTATGAAAGAAGATGCTATCTGCATACATAGAAATAAATGATAAATAGAACTAGAATGATTTTACGTGTGTGCGCAAGTGCGCATGTGTATGTGTGTCTAAAGGTAGCCATCTCTGTGGGGGTGGGGAGGGAGAAAAAAAGGAAAAAGAAGAAATTTACATGATAACTTTACCATATATTTAAACTGAATAGCAAGTTATAGATAATAGATTTGCAGTTTCATGTTCAATCATCATTTTTATTATGCTATGTTATAGAAATGCCTCTTTTATTCCATAAATTAAAAATAAAATTTAAAAATGTTTAATTTTCTCTCCTTGATATATTTTCCTGGTCAGTTCTTTTTTTCCAATGAAATTATTTCACATCTTTTTCATTATTTTTACTTTGTTTTTATTATTTTTTCATGACTCATGGAGTCATTCACTTTCACTTCCCAATTCTAATTTTTAAGGAATTATTTTCCTTAAAAAAGTAAACTTTGGGGCAGCTAGGTGGCACAGTGAGTGAAGCGCCGGCCCCGTAGTCTGGAGAACCTGAGTTCGGTTCTGGCCTCAGACACTTAGTACATCCAAAAAAACACTAGCTGTGTAACCTTGGGCAAGTTACTTAACCCCAATTGCCCTCCAAAAGGCAAATAAATAAATAAAGTTTTGTACTTCTTTTTTCCATTTGGCCAACTCTGCTTTTTAAGGAGTTCTTTTCTTCAGTGAATTTTTGTGCTTCTTTTTCTATTTGGCCAATTCTGTTTTTAAGGTATTTTATTTAGTATTTTAGTGTCCCTTTTACCAAGCTGTTATTTCCTTTTTTGTAATTTTCTTATATCACCCTTATTTGTTTTCCCAATTTGTCCTCTACCACTCATTTCTTTCCTAACTCTTTCAGGATCTCTTTTTGGTCTTGTGGTCAATTCGTATCTTTCTTTAGGGCTTTGTTTATTTTATGTAGCTGTTTTTATGTTATATTCTTCTAAGTTTGGGTCCTAGTCTTCCCAGACCCTGTAGAAGAATTTGATGATCACATTCTTTTTTTGGTGTTTGCTCATTTTCCAACTTATTTCTTGATTTTTAACTTCAAATTAAGGTTGAACTCTGCTCCCCTGGGGGGTGGGAAGGCATTGTTCTTCAAGCTTTTTAATCTTCTGTTTTCAGAACCTGTCCTGGGGGACTACAATTTTTCAGTCCTTTCAAAATTGCATCATCTGGGAAGAGGTGTGGTCACTGCTCTCCTGGCCTGCACTCTGGTCTTTACCCAGAAGGAGCCCTGCTTCCCTGTATCTGGAAGCACTTGCATTCTTCAGAGGCCTGAAACCGGGATCAGGGTCCCTGCTTTCTTGTGAGACACCACCAGTGCTCCTCTCCACCTCAGAACTACAACCCAGAACTGTGTGGATAATGCAACAGGGCCCTATGCCTAGTGTTAGCTCAGGGTCACCTATAATCACTTTCTGACCAGTTGTTCAACTCATTTCTAACCAGTTATCTGATCTCCTTTCCTAAGACTTTTAAAGTTCATTGTCTTAATAATATTGTTGTCACTATATAAATTATTTTCCTGGTTCCATTTTCCCTGAAACTACTGCCTTTCACAATTTCTTACAGCACAATAGTATTCCATCACATCTATATATCATAACTTTATCAGTCATTCCCTGTGGATAGACATCCCCTCAGTTCCCAGTTCTTTGTCCCAGCAAACAGAACTGCTATAAATATTTTTGTAGATTTGAATCCTTCTTTTTTTTTACTTTTTTTGATCTCTTTGGAGAATAGATTTGAAAATAGTATAGCTGAGTCAAAGGTTATGCACAGTTTAGTAACTTCTGAACATAGTTTAAATTTGCTTTACAATTAGTGAGTACTTAATATATATTTTTTTCATTTATTCATCCCACTGCCACAAACACACACATACTAGGATGAAATAAAGTCACTAATGCATATTTAGAACTAAGAATATAAACAAACTCCTGGTCTTCCTTTCACTGCCAGTAGGAATTATTTCTCTGACCAGGAAGCCTGGAGAAATTCATGCAGACAGAACAGAAGAGAGGAAAGAGAATGAAAAAAATGAACATAGTTGGATTGTCCAGTGCTGATTCCCTTAAACAACAAAATATGAATGCAACTGAGTATTTCAAAAGGGTTTTCATCAGATTACCTTGGAGGTCATCATGGTATAATAGTTATTTTAATAGAATTATGAGTTTTCTTACCTGCAGGATAATGGACGAAACCCTTATTTTCTAGCTGCAATGAAAAAGAAGTGAGTTGTAGAAAAAAGAGCACTAGATTGGGAGTCAAGAGACCTGTTGTAGTCCTAGCTCTGCTTAAAACTAGTCATGTGACCTTAGGCAATTCACTTAACCTCAGTGGTCCTCTATTTCCTCACCCACAACATGATGGAGTTTGCATTAAGTGCTCTCAAAGGTATCTTCCATTTCTAAAAATTCTATGGAAGTTTAAAAAAAATTCTTGCTACTTTTCATTAATGGTCAAAGGGAGAAATACACAAAATCATTTTGAACTAAAATATAATAGTGGAGAAGAAATAGAGAAACATGAAAATGAAACCAGTGTAGAGCTGATAAACAAAAGTAAGAACTGACCTTTTAAAAACACTAACCAAATCGATAAGCTATTAGCTATGCTGATTAGGAAAAAAGATGAAGATAAAATTATTAAAATCAGGATTAACAAAGTAAATTGATGTGTTAAAATTACATTATTTTCTGGTCTTCCTTTCTAATTAGTATACTAAGAAATTTTATTAAGTAGTGAGTATAAAGGGGCAAGAGCTTATAGCAGTGTCTGATAATTATTTTTGTTTCTTTTCTCTTTGTTATCAAATGAATTGATAATTAATTTATGAAATTGTGGAATGAAGGCAGACACACCCAGATTTCAAAGAGGAACCTGGAGTGACGTACAAAATATCTCAAAGATTAAAGTAGCATAATTTATCATTTTTATCATATATTAACCAAAATTCATATCCTGGTAATATGTGCTAAATCAGGGAAAACCAGCTGGATGCTGCTTGTCAAGATTCTGATCCCAGGATATGTAAGTTATGACAAAATCCAAATCTCCACAGCTTTGGACCAACAGAACATCAAAAACTTTGAGATGATGATTCTGAATATTTACCAATAAATTTGAGATGATTTGGAGATTTTAACTGAACTAATCCCAAAGTGGCACAGATAGAAGTTCATCTGTTTGCCCATCAAATTTCTGGAAAAGTGAGCCTTCAAATTCTTGCCCTACCACCCCCATTCTGAGCCCTTTTCCATTTCCATAGGGTCCATCTTTCCTAGTACTCCCAAATCTATTCCATGGTTATATGAGTGATATTCTCTATTTCTCTCCCTCCCTACTCTCTTTCCCCCCTTACCTTCCTTCGCCACCTCCATCGCCTATTCCCACAGTACCCTTCTGCCTCTGTAAAATTTTTTTCATGCTTGTCTCTTCCTTTCTGTGCTTTTTGCTCCCATACCCTCTGTGTTAAATTAAAGTGTCATTGTTGCCCCATTTCCCACTGCCAATAGCGGTCTTCCCCAAAGAGTACCCAAAAGAACTTGTTGGATCAAATATCAACAAACAAAATATTCAAACAAATAAAGTAAGAAATAGAGATCTTACACAGCCCTCCCCCATGTGAAGAATAGAAATCAAGCAAGCTATAAAAGAACTGATAGAGAATATAAAACAAATCCTGGGTCAGATGGATTTGTATATGAATTCTATTGAACATTTTTTTTTTCATTTTCCAAATGCTTTATTAACTTCTGATTTACATCATTCATTTCCACCAGATTTTGAGTTACACATTTTCTCCCCATTTTCCCCCTACCCACCGCCCGAAAATAGCAGTCCCACAGTATATCACCTCCTCCAATCTGTTCTCTCCCATGTCTTCTCTCATACCCCCTTTGACTTTTTCAGTAGGGCATGGTGGATCTCTATGCCCCAGTGCCTGTATATCTAATTTCCCAATTATATGTAAAATAGTATTATTAACTATATGTATATATGTATACATATATACACATACACACACACATATATTTAAACATTTGATTTTAAAACTTTGAATGCCAGGGGCAGCCAGGTAGCACAGCAAGTAAGAGCACCGGCCCCAGAGTTGGGATGACCTGGGATCGAATCCAGGCTCTGATACTTAGAACCACACCCAGAAATAACTGGCCTTGTAACCTTGAACAAGTTACTTAACCCCGATTGCTTAAAAAAAAAAAACTTTGAATTCCAAATTCATTCACTTCCCTCTTGTCACCCACCCTTACTGGAAAGATAAGTAGTTCAGTATAGGTTGTATATGTGTAGCTTATGCAAAACATTAACATAGTTGATATACTGTAAAAGACTGACTATATTTCCCTCCCTCCTATCCCACCTCCCACTTGTTCTATTCTCTACTTTGATCCAGTTCCTTTTCAAAAGTGGGTGCATCCAACTTCCGTCCCCCCCAACCTGCCCTCCATTCCATCATTCCCCCCTCTCATCCCCTTCCCCCCTACTCTCCTGTAGGGTGAGTTACCCTATTTAGTGTGTATTTCTTTCCCTCCCCAAGCCAAATTCAATGAGAATAAGTTTGACCCATTCCCTTATGCCTTCCTATTCTTCCCCTCCATTGTAACCATTTTCCCTTGCCTCTTCTATATGAGATAGTTTACCCCATTCTGTCTCTCCCCTTCTCCTCTCATTATATTCCTCTCTCACCTCTTAATTTCACCTTTTAAGTATCATTTCCCTTCCTATTAAATTGGTCCTGTGCCCTCTATCTATGTCTACCTGTAAACATATATACACACATGCACATACGTATTCATACGCACATATACCCTCCAATATAGACATATATATTCCCTTCAACTATTTTAATACTGAGAAAAGTTTCATCAATTACAATTATCATTTTTTCATGTAGGAATGTTAATAGTTGCAATTTGATAAGTTCCTTATAGTTTCTTTTCCCTGTTTACCTTCTCAAGCTTCTCCTGCTTCTTGTACCTGAATGTCAAATTTTCTATTCAACTCTGGTTTTTTCAACAAGAATGCTTGAAAGTCCTCTATTCCACTGAATGACCATATTTTCCCCTGAAACATGATACTCTGTTTTGCTGGGTAAGTGATTATTGGTTTTAATCCCAGCTCCTTTGACCTCTGGAATATCATATTCCAAGCCCTTCGATCCCTCAGTGTAGAAGCTGCCAGACCCTGGGTTATCCTGATTGTGTTTCCACAATATTCAAATTGTTTCTTCCTGGCTGCTTGTAATATTCTCTCCTTGATCTGGGAATTTCAGAACCTGGCTGTAATATTTCTAGGAATTTTCTTTTTGGGATCTTTTTCAGGAGGTGATCAGTGGATTCTTTCAACCTCTATTTTGCCCTCTGGTTCTAAAACATCAGGGCAGTTTTCCTTGAGAATTTCTTGGAGGATGATTTCTAGGTTCTTACTTTGATCATGGCTTTCAGATAGTCCAATAATTTTTAAATTATCTCTCCTGAATCTATTTTCCAGGTCAGTGGCTTTTCCCATGAGATATTTCACATTGCCTTCTATTCTTTCATTTGTTGGGATGTGTTTAACAGCATCTTGATTTCTCATAAAGTCATTAGCTTCCATTTGCTCCAATCTAATTCTGAAGCAATGATTCTCCTCATTGAGCATTTGAGATTCTTTTTCTATCTGGCAAATTTGGCTTTTTAAGGCATTCTTCTCCTCATTGCCTTTTTGAGGCTCTTTTGACATTTGAGTTAGTCTGTTTTTTAAGGTGTTATTTTCCTCAGTCAGGCTGTTGACTCTCATTTCATAATTTTCTTGCATTGTTCTCATTTCTCTTCCCAATTTTTTCTCCACTTCTCTTATTTGCTTCTTAAGGTCCTCTATGGCCTGTAACCAGCTCGTATTTTCCTTTGATGTTTTTGGTACAGGAGTTCTGACTTCATTGTCTTCTTCCCATTCCATGCTTTGATCCCTTTTTGTCCCCAAAATAGGAGTCTAATGTTGGGTTCTTATGTTTGCTTTGTTTCCTTTGCCTGGGCATGTTGCCACTCAATTACTTGACTTTTGGGCTTTTTGCCACAGTAGTACTCTGCTACCAGACAGGGGAGCTTCTGTCCCAAATGCTGGGGTTTTCCTCAGTTGCCGGAGGTATTAGTTGGAAAGCAATTTGTACCTATACTATAAAATTCTCCTAGAAGATAAAGGTAGAAATAATTCCTACAAATTCATTTAATGATACAAATATGAGCTGGACAGCCAAACTAGGGAATAATTTCAGATTACTCTCCAAAATGGTTGGATCAGTTCAATATTCCGCCAACAATGAATTAGTGTCCCAACTTTTCCACATCCCCTCTAACATTTGTCACTTTCCCCTTCAATCATTTTATCCAATCTGATAAGTATAAAATGATATCTTAAGGTTGTTTTAGTTTATATTTCTCTAATCAAAAATGGTTAAGAGCATTTTTTCATATAACTATACATTGTTTTAATTTCTTCATTGGAAATCTGCCTGTTCGTATCCTTTCACTACTTATCAGTTGGGGAATGACTCATATTCTTATAGATTTGGCAAATTTATTTATATATCTGAGAAACCATCTATACAGTTTTCTCCCAACTTTTTGCTTTCCTTCTGATCTTGCCTACATTTGTTTAACTTTTGCAAAAAAAAATATTTAATATAATCAAAATTATCCATTTTATACTTCACTCTGTTCTCCACCCGTTGTATACTCATAAAGTGCTCCTCTCTATAAGTCTGATAAGTAACATATTCGATTTTCTTCAAATTTTCTTGTAATATCTCTCTTTGTATGTAAATCCTGTATCCACTTTGACCTTTCCTTGATAAATGGTGTGAGATATTGGTCTGTGCCCAGTTTCTGCTATTCTGCTTTCCAATTTTTCCAACAATTTTTTACCAAATTATGAATTCTTATCCCCAAATCTTAAGTGTTTACACTTGTAAAGTACAAGGTTACTATATTTATTTGCTTCTGTAAATTGTATGTCTATTCTGTCTCATTGATCTACCTTTCTATTACTTACAGTATCAGAAGATTTTGATAACTGTCTTATAATTTAAGATCTGGTACTACTAAACCTCCTTCCTTTACATTTTTTTCATTATTTTCTTTGATATTCTTGACTTTTTGTTCTTCCAAATGAATGTTATTATTATTATTTTCTAATTCAGTAAAATAATTTTTGGTAATTTAATTGTGATGGCATTGAATATATAAATTAGTTTAGATTAAATTGTCATTTTTTTTATATTGGCCCTGCCTACCCATCAAAAATTAACATTTCTCCAATTATTTAAATCTGATTTTATTGGTATAAAAAGTTTTTTCAATAATTGTGTTTATATAGTTCCTGGGTCTGTTTTGGCAGGTGTACTCCTAGGTATTTAATTCTGTCTAGAATTTTTTTAATGGGGTATATTTTACTATCTCTTCATGCAGGGTTTTGCTTGTGATGTATAGGAATGCTGATGATTCATGTGGATTTACTTTATATCCTACTACTTTGCTAAAAAATATTAATTGTTTCAAACAACTTTTTAGTTGAATCTTTGGAATTTTCCAAGGGTATCATCATATCATCTGCAAAAAGAGGCAGTTTTGTCACTACATTTCCTGTTCTGATTCCTCCTATTTTTTTTTTACTTCTCTTATTGCTATTGTTAGAACTTCCAATACAATATTGAATAATATTGGTAACAGTAGGCATCCTTGTTTCACATCGGATCTTACTGGGAAGGCTTCTAGCTTATCTCCATTACAAATAATGCTTGCCGATGGTTTTAGATAAATTCTTTTCATCAGTTTAAGGAAAAATCCATTTATACGTACACTTTCAAATGTTTTTTAATAGAAATGAATATTGTACTTTATCAAAAGATTTTTATGTCTATTGATATAATCATATGATTTTTTACTTTTATTACTCTTTTATTACTAATATAATTATGCTACTAGTTTTCCTTATGTTGAACACTCCCTGTATTCCTGGTATAAATCCCTCTTTGTCATAATGAAAAATCTGTAATAAATTGATGTAATCTTTTAGCTCGTGTTTTATATAGGATTTTTGCATCAATATTCATTAATGAAATTCATCTATAATTTTCTTTCTCCTCTTTTTCTCTTCTTGGTTTAGGCATCAGTACCATATTTTTTTTTTGATTCATGAAAGGTGTTTAGCAGAATCTATTCTTTGCCCATTATTCTAAATAATTTATTTAATATTGGAATTAGTTGATCCTTAAATGTTTGATGCAATTCACATAAATCTATCTGGTCCTGGTGCTGTTCTATTAAGAAGTCCATTTGTGGCCTGTTAAATTTTTTTTTCTGGAAAAGGCCTATTTAGATATTTTATTTCCTCTTCTGCTAATCCAGGCAATTGATATTTTTGTAAATAATCTTCCATTTTACTTTAATTGTCAAGTTTGTTGACATATAATTAGGCAAAATAACTCCTTATAATTGCTTTAATTTTACATTTGTTGGTAGTTTATTTACTCTTTTCATTTTTAATACTAGTGATTTGATTTTCTTTTCTCTTTTTCTAAGTCAAATTAACTAATGGTATCAGTTTTTCATGAAGTCAACCCCTGGTTCTATTTATTAATTAAATGGGTTTTATACTCAGTTTTATTAATCTCATCTTTAATTTTTATGATTTCCAATTTAGTGCTTAATTGAGTATTTTAGTTTGTTCTTTTGTCTATGTTTTTAACTGCATTCCTAGTTCATTCATCTGCCCTTTCTCTATTTTATTCCTGTAAGCACTTAGAGATCTAAATTTTCCCATGATCACTGCTGTTCCTGTATCCCATAGGTTTTTTTATGTTGTCTCATGATCATCATTCTCTTCAGTGAAATTCTTGTTTCTATGATTTGTTCTTTCACCTGCTCAGTCTTTAAGATTCAGTTATTTAATCTTCAAATGGTTTATAATCTATGTTTCATGGTCCCTTATTAAATATAGTTTGTATTGCATTGTGATACGAAAACGACACTTCTAAAATTTAATTAATTAATTTACTTTTAGTTTACAACATTCTGTTCCATAAGCTCTTGAATTCCAAATTTCCTCCCCTCCTCTCTCCTCCCTCCCCTTCCTATGGTGGCATGCAATCCGATATAGGTTCTATAAATACCTTCACGTTAAACATTAGTTAAGTTGTAAAGAGGGATTATAATCAATGGAATGAACAAGAAAGAAGGAACAAAACAAAACAAGAGAGAGCAAGTAGTTTGCTTCAATCTGCATTTAGACTCATAAATCTTTCTTTGGATGTGTATAGCCCTTGAAAAAGATACTTTTAATATTTCTGCTCTTAATTATGAAATTTTTATGTCCCAATGTATGGCCAATCTTGTAAAGGTACCATAAACTACTGAGAAAAAGATGTATTCCATTTTCTTTCCATTCAATTCTCTCCAAATATCTACCATATCTAACTAATATAAAATTCTATTCATTTCCTTGACTTCTTTCTTATTTATTTTTTCATTAGATTTATCTAATTCTGAGAGGGGAAGATTAGAGTCCCCCACTATTATAGTACTACTATCCATCTCTACCTATAATTCATTTAACTTTAAAAAATCTAGAAGCTATAGTATTTGATGCATATAGATTCAGTATTGATATTGCTTCATTGTTTGTGGTATCTTTTATCAAAATGTAGTTACCCTGTTTATATTTTTCATTATATCTATTTTTGCCATGACGTCATCTGAGTTCATAATTGTTATCCCTGCCTTTTTTGCTTCAGGTGAAGCATAATAAATTTTACCCCAACCCTCCATTTTAAATCTGTATATATCTTTCATTCTTAAATGTGTTTCTTGTAAACAGCATATTTGGATTCTGATTTTTAATCCATTTCCATTTATGGGTGAGTTTGTCCTATTCACATTCAAAGACAAAATTGCTATTTGTGAATTTCCCTCCATCTTATTTTTACTATTGTCCTTCTCAGCCTCTCTTTTTACCCTATCCCTGTTTCCTAATCTTTATTGCTTACCCTCCCATTCATTATTCTTCCCACCCTTCTAAAAATCCCTCCCTTATCCTTTCCTCCCACCCTCCTAAATCTTAATCTATACACCCTTCTGAAAGTCCTGCCCTTTCCTGATCCCCCAGTTCTCTCACCTTTCTACAAGTCCAGAAGAGGCTACACCCCTTCAGATGTACATGTTGCTTCCTCTTCAACCCAGATCCAATGAAAATAAGGTTCCAACATTACCCCTACTTGCTTCCTATGTATCAGTTCTTCCTTTCACACCCCATTGTATGAAAGAATTCCTCCTTTTTACCTTTTCGTACTGAATTTTGTTTTTTAGAATCACTGTGATCATACACAACTCAGCCTCAACCTTTCTTTCAAACTACCCTAGTTTGACAACCTTAGTAACAAATAAAAATAATAAACCCTAGCAATGATGAGTTTTAAGAATATTGATAAACCTTGTCATATATAAGAATTAAGAAGTTTGACCTTAATGAGTCTCTTATAATTAGTCTTTAATGTTTTCCTTATATTCCTTCTGGATCTCATATCAAATTTTCCATTGAGTTCTGGTCTTTTTTGTCACAAATACCTGAAAGTCTTTCATTTTGTCAAGTGTCTAATTTTTTTTTTATCCAGGATTATACTCAGCTTTGCTGGGGAAGTTATTGTTGGTCACAATCCCAGTTCCTTTGCCCTTCAAAATATAATTCACCAAGATCTATTGTCTTTTAGTGTAGAAGATGCTAGAGCTTATGAATCCCTGGCTGTATCTCTGCAGTATTTGAATTGTTTTTCCTCTTGTTGCTTGCAATATTTTTTCCTTAACCTGGAACTTTTTAAATGTGTCTATGACATTCCCATAAGTTTTCCTCCTGGGATCTCTTTCAGGTGGTGAATGATAGTTTTTTTTTTTCATATTTCTAATTTACCCTTTTGTTCTAGAACATCAGGGCAATTTTCCTTAATAATTTCTTGTAATTGTATTCAGATTCTTTTGTTTTTAATCATAACTTTCAGGTAGTCCAACAATTCTTATATTGTCTCTCCTTAATCTATTCTCCATATCAGTTATTTTTCTAATTAAATGTTTCAGATTCTCTTCTATTTCTTCTAGTTTTATTATATCTTGGTGTCTTATAACATCATTTGATTCCTCTTGCATAATTCTAATTTTCAAAGTTATTTTCTTAAGATTTTAGACCTCTTTTTCCAATTTGATAACTTTCTTTTCATAATTTTCTTGAATTGTTTTCCTCTAATTTTTCTTCAGTCTCTCCTATTTGACTTTTGCATTACTTTTAAAATTCTTCCAAGATTTATTTTTGGGTTTGTGACCAATTTGACATTACCCTTTAGGGTAGAAGTGCTTTTTTAACTTCACTGCCTTCCTCAGAATATGAACCCAGATCTTCTTTTACACTATAGTAGCTATCTATGGTTAAGTTATTTTTCCTTTACTTACTCATTTCATTTTATTTTATCTTTAGCAGCTTATTATTGTAATTGGGTTTTAATCCTAAATTGTGGATAATGTGGCCCCAGATCTAAGTTCCTCTTGTTTTGTGAATTCTGTCAGGGGCTTAACCATAGGGATTCCTCTTCTCCTCTAAACCACAGTTAGAGCCCCCCAATCATGCTGTCCCCAAAAGGTTTTTGATCCCTGCAGTACTGCACTTACCTTCTCACCCATAGACACAGCCCAGGACCACATCTGGTCAGCACCACTGGGCCTGGCAGTCTGGAAACAGAAGGGGTCCTCCAATCTTCCCCCACTAAAGCATCTTCTATTTTTTAGATGCAAGTTTATGAAGTTAAAGTTTGTGAGTAAAATTTCTTGAGCCTAGCCTGCTTCCTAACAGAGATACCCTTGGGACTACTGTTTACTGATTCAATGGAGGCAGCCTGTACATATCTACATTTCATTCAGGCCAAACCTCAGCCCCAGGAGGTTCTGTCTTTCCTGAGGTCCTCTCAAGTTGTTTTAGGAGGAAAACAACAGCACTTCCCTTTTATTTTTGTTGCTTTGCGTTCATTTCATGGTGATGTTCTGTATATTTGTGGAAGAAAGCTAAAGGGCCTGGAAATTTCTAAACTACTCCACCATATTCCCAGAATGAACTTTAAGGACAGATAATTTAAGAATTATTGGACTACCTGAAAGCCATGATCAAAGAAAGAGCCTAGATACCATATTTCCATATTTCAAGACATTATAAAGGAAAGAAGGGTAAAATAGGAATTGAAAGAATTCATCAATCAAAAACTCTCAAGAATATTATAGCCAAGTTCCAGAACTCTCAGGCCAAGGAGAAAATATTACAAGCAGATAGAAAGAAACAATTTAAATATCATGAAGTCACAGTCAGGATCACACAAGATTTAGCAGCTTCCACATCAAAGGAGCAGAGGGTTTGGAATACACTATTCCAAAAGACAAAAGAACTAGAATTACAATGAAGAATAACCTACCCAGCAAAAATTAGTATAATCCTTCAGGGGAAATGGTAAATTTAATGAAATAGAGGAGTTTCAAGCATTCCTGATGAAAAGATCAGAGCTGAATAGAAAATTTGACATTCAAGCATAAGATTCAAGAGAAGCATAAAAAGGTAAACATGAAAGAAATTATATGGGACTTAATAAGTTTAAAGTGTTTACCTTCCTATAATGGATGATGATAGATGTAAATCCTGTTAACTTTATGATAATTATAATGTTAGATAGAGAGCATGGGTTTGAACCAATTATGTTGAGATGATCTCAAAATAAATGAAGAGGTGAGAAAAAAAGATGCACTGAACGAAGAAGGAAGGGTGAAAAAGAATGGGGAAAATTATATTACACAAAAGAGGCATGCAATGAAGTGGGGAGAAATGGAGGGGCAAGACTTGAAGCTCACTATTACCTGAATTGGTTTAAAGAGCAAAGAACAGAAATATATATGTATATATATATATATATATGCATATATATGTGTGTGTGTGTTATGTATATCACATTATATCACATGTATATCACATTATATATTATATGTGCATGTATGTATACACTTACATACATATACGTGTGTATATATACATACATGTACATATATACATACTCAGATATAGACATCCAACTTACCCAATAGGGAAGTAGGAGGGGAGGGATAAAGAAAATTGGGGGTGAAAAAGGGAGGGGTGGATTAAGAGAGGCAATGATCAGAAACAAAACAGATTTTTGAGGAGAAACAAGATAAAAAGAGAGAGAGAGAAGGATAAAGGGAAGAATATAGAGTGGAGGAAAAATAGACTTAATAATCCTAACTATGAATATGGAGGAGATAAACTGATCATTAAATGGATAGCAGAATAATTAGAAACCAGAATCCAATAAAATCTTCTTTATAAGAGACACACTTGAAACAGAAAAAAGCACACAAAGAATTTTTAAAAAGGACCAGAGCAGAATCTGTTATGCTTCAGCTAAAGTAAAAAAGCCAGAGGTAGCAAAGGAAAAGCAAAAATAGACCTAATCTTTAAAAAAAAAAGATCATCAGAAAACTACATTTTGCTAAAAGGTACCATAAACAATGAAGTAAAACCAAAAAATTTTATAGCAAGTTTCTCTGATAAAAGTTTTATTTCTCAAATATATGTGCAACTTAGTCAAATTTCTAAAAATAAGAGCCATTCCTCAATTGACAAATGGTCAAAGGATATGAACAGTTTTCAGAAGAAGAAATCAAAGCTGTCTCTAGTCATGAAAAAGTTCTGGAGAAAATATAATATTTAAATAACAAAATCTTAGAAAAAGAAGTTGAACAAACCATCAATGACTTTTCTAAAAAAAAAATCACCTGAACCAAATGGATTCATAAGTGAATTCTACCAAAAATTTAGAGAACAATTAATTCCAATACTATAAAAACTACTTGGAAAAAAAATAAAGGAGTCCTATCAAATTCCTTTTACAACAAAAATCACATGTTGATACCTAAAACAGAAAGTACAAAATCAAAAGAAGATAACTACAGACCAATTTCCTTAATGTACATTAATGCAAAAAATTTTTAAATAAAATATTAACAAAGAGATTGCAGCAATATATCACAAAGATCATATAGATTTATAATCAGGTGAAACTGATACCAAGAATGCAGGACTGGTTCAATATTTAGAAAACTATCAGTATAATTGACCATATTTATAATACAGTCAACAGAAATAATAATTATTTCAATACATGCAGAAAAACTTTTGACAAGTACAACACTCCTTCCCATTAAAAATACTAGAAAGCATAGGAATAAATGGAGCAAGTATTATCTGTAATGGGGACAAGCTAGAAGCCTTCCCAGTAAGGTCAGGGTTGAAGCAAGGATGCCCATCATCACCACTATTGTTCAATATTGTACTATAAATGCTAGCTATAGCAATAAGAGAAGAAAAATAAATTGAAGGAATCAGAATAGGCAATGAAGAAATAAAACTATCACTCTTTGCTGATAGTATACTAGGAGAATCCTAGAGAATCAACTAAAAAAAGTAGTTGAAATAATTAACAACTGTAGCAAGGTTGCAGGATATAAAATAAACCCCCACAAATCATCAACACATATATACATATATATATATAAGCAACTAAATCTAGCAGTAAGAGATAATTTTCATTTAAAATAACAGTAGACAATATGAAATACTTTGGAGACTACCTGCCAAGACAAAACTAGTAACTATATGAACAAAATTACAAAATACTTTTCACATAAATGATGTCAAATTTAAACAACTGGAAAACTATTAATTGATAATAAATAGGTTACTGGAAAACTATTAGTTGATAATAAGTAGGTTAAGCTAATATAATAAAAATGGCAATTCTACCTAAATTAATTTCTTTATTCAGTACCATACCAATCAAACTGTCAAAAATATTTTACAGAGCTAGAAAAAATAATAACAAAATTCTTCTAGAAAAAGAAAAGATCAAGATTATCAAAGGAATTAATAGGGGGGGAAATGTGAAGGAAGGTTGCTTAACCATACCAGATCTCAGACTATATTACAAAGCTGTAATCATGAGAACAATCAGGTCTGGCTAAGAAATAGAGTGGTGGATTAGTGGAACAGATTAGGTACACAATACACAGTAGTAAATGACTATAGTAAACTAGTGTTTGATAAACTCAAAGATCCAAGATTTTGGGACAAGAACTCACTGTTTGACAGAACTGATGAGGAAATTGGAAACCAGTTTGGTAGAAATTAGGTGTAGATTTGATATACCTAGATATAGATCTTCTATACCAATATAAGGTCAAATTGGGTATATGATTTAGATAAAAAAGGGTGATACCATAAGCAAATTAGGGGAGCACTGAATAGTTTACCTGTCAGATCTATGGATAAAAGGAGAATTTAAGATGAAACAATAGGTAGAGAGCATTATGGGATGTAAAATGGATAATTTGGTTATTTTAAATTAAACAATTTTCTCAGAAACAAAACTAGAGTAGCCAAGATTTTTGATAGGAAAGCAGGAAACTGGGAAAAAAAATATTTTAGAGCAAGTTTCTCTAACAAAGGCCTAATTTCTCAAATATATATAGAACCAAATCAAATTCTATAAATATGTCATTCCCCAATTCATTAACAGTCAGAAGATGTGAATAAGCAGTTTTCAGATGAAGAAATTAAAGCTATCTACAGGATTTGAAAAAATGCTTTATCACTGTTGATTAGCGAAATGCACAATAAGATAACTTTGAGGTACCACCTCTTATCTGTCAGATTGGTTAATATGACAGGAAAGGAAAATGATAAAAAAAAATGTTGGTGGGGATGTGGTAAAAACTGAGACACTAATACATTGTTGGTGGAGTTGTGAACTGACCTAACCATTCTGGAGAACAATTTGGAACTATGCCCAAAGGGCTATAAAACTGTGCATACTCTTTGACACAGCAATACCACTACTAGATATGGATCCCAAAGACAAAGACTTTAAAAAAAAGGAAAAGAACTTATATGTACAAAAATATTTATAGCAGCTCTCTCTGTAATGGCAAAGAATTGGAATTTGAGGGAATGCCCATCAATTCAGGAATTGCTGACCAAGTTGTGATCATGATGAAATACTACTGTGCTATAAAAAATGATGATCCTGATCACCTTAGAAAAAACATGAATAGACTTGCACAAAATAATGAAGAGTGAAATGAACAGAACCAAGAGAATATTGTATACATTAACAGCAATATTTTTAATAACAACTTTGAACAACTAAGTCATTTTGACTATTATAAATACCCAAATTAACTACAAAGGACCTGCAATTCTCTTGCAGTCTTTTTAAGTGTTGTATGCTTCATAGCCCCTTCTCCCAATAAAAAATCTCTCTGAATAATGTTTCCATGCTTTATGTGCACACACAGCTTTCTTGGCCATGTAGTTCAAAGGATTTTCCACAGAGAATGAGATTCTCTCTTAGATCCAAGCATTATGGGAAGCTAAAATCTTTGAGTATATTTCTAAGTACATATGGTGATCAAATTAAGTAAATAAAATTGTTTTAAATTTTCACATTTAAATTTTTTCATTAACTTATTCATGAGGTATACATTGATAGAAAAGAATGATTTTTAAATCATATTAATTATTTTGGTGTATATTAAATTATTGTATTAACTGGTACTTGAAAGTAGTATTCATAATTATTTCAAGCA
Source organism: Petaurus breviceps papuanus (assembly GCF_028583685.1). NCBI lineage: Eukaryota > Metazoa > Chordata > Mammalia > Diprotodontia > Petauridae > Petaurus > Petaurus breviceps. Next base: position 7,398,435 of record NW_027186546.1, on the reverse strand, counting down.
TTTTCTCTTAAATGTTTATTATTATTAAATTTCACTGTCCAGTGAAAAAGAGGCTTTCAAAATAAAGGTAAACTTTAATGCACAATATTAGATTCCAAATTATTATAACCTGAATCAATTAGGGTTTATTGTCATTACTGCTTATTTTTTATCCATTTTTATCCTTCATAATATATGTTGCCTTGTAGAATTTTGGAAGTACTACTTGTCTAAATGGAAGGGGGTATAGGTGATATAAATTTTTTAAAACTTATTTTAAGATTAAGATAAATGATGCACACATTAATTGCTTTCCTTTTACATGTTAACAGCCAAATTGTAACAAAAATATAATTTTTGACTCTTACTAACTCTCCTTTTCGAATATAAATTATGGTCTTTATGTTTGAAGATTCTCATTCCACCTTTACTCTGCCCAATAAATACAAACAGGTATATAGAGAATAGAACTGAAAAAGTTTGGTGCTTGAAAAAAAAATCTCCATTACATCTTAATATAAAAAAGGAAGTTGGGAGGAGGAGTGACAGTATTTCAATAAGAAAGATGAAAGTATAATTTCCCTAGAAATAGTAAATACTAGGAAATCTTGAGTTGCAGGGATTTTAGTTCTGCAGCCCTACTAAAAAGCTTTTTTTACTGACATGCTCTCATTTCCTTTAGACAAAAGAACAATGGCAAATTCACAAGACCTTCTGTCAATAACTTACCAAAAATCAAAAGAATAGTGAGAGTTTCTTGCACATAATTCTTTGAAAATGTGCTATTGGAAATTTTATTTTGAACTGTCCATAACAAATTCTGTGTCATTTAATACCCCCTTTTTTGTTCTTTCTATAATGAAATGTTCTTTGATTGCTAAGTTTATAATAATAAAAAAGAAAACTATATTTAAAAATTTTGATCACCTAAGTTATAATTTTACATGTATAATGTTATTTTAGATAGTTGTTGATTATTTATTTGAATGAAGTCTACTTATGAATTCCAGTAAGCAGTAAATACAAGCGAGAGTTGATTTTTGCTGCCCCCCTGTGTCATGAGACGGTAATAACCTACTAATAACTGCTTCCTATTCTCAATTTGAATTCTCCTTTATTCCTACTTTTTCCATATTTATAGTAGAAATTTCTTCTCCATAGTGTGAGGGACGAGTCTGCATTTGGTGTTGGGTTGGGGTTTTTTTTGTTTGTTATTTTTGTTTTGGTTTTGACCTATCTCAAAGTAAAATTTTTCTATTGTAAAATTTTTTGTGTGAATATTTCTATTTTATTGGAGAGATGATTTTAACACTTGAAAAATTGAGATTAGATAAAAAAACAACACACTAAAACCTACTTCTTTGGCTTGTGTCTTTCAGATAAACTCTGTCCACAAACAATATTAAGACTTAAATAGTGCTGTTACCACATTAAGACTTGTTCCCTTAAGGAATTGGTCTGCCATACCTTCCAGTGAATTTTTATATATGCTTTTAGCACACTCCTTATCATGTTGCCAAGACAATATTCCAGTTACAAAGTACATGGTTACCCTTCTTTATATAAAGTGATGTGTAAATTGAACCATATGTTAAGGACACTTTTATTTAAAGAAAACCTGAGGTGAATTCTTAAAGCATATAATTACTCCTAATCAAATCAGTTTTATATACGCACTTTTTTTCAGCTTAGATTCTATGGTCACACCATGGAATACTAAAACATACACAGAATTACCACTATAATTGAAAAGGCAATTTTTAGATCAGGTTGCTATTACTTGTATATATTTGCCAGTATACCTGTACAGTGTAGCATACTTTGCTTTTTTCATAAACATCTTTTTACCATATTCCTTCCTGACAGAAAAGAGGGGAAGCATCATTCCAGCAAGAACCATTCTCCTTCCTCAGGGGAAGAAGTACAAGCTAAACTCTAGGGTTCAGGGTCCTGACAATTTTTTTATGCTGGAGGGGTTAGTCTCTATAAACAATTCAGTTCTAAAATGTGTTATAAAATTAATGAGTTCATGAGAGGCACACTGATTTAAAATGTTACAAAATTCATGATCCCATGTTAGATACACTGATTTGTTTATAGGTTTAGAATAATGGATAGATGAGGGGTACTTAACAAATGGGCTTATTGTCCAATCAGAGTAAGTAAAGGATCTTCATAGCGTCCAGGAGGGGTGGGTGTGGCTTCAAGATGTTTGGTAGGGGCACAGGTCACTCTCAAAAGTGGGGGAGATACAACTGACTTTTGCTTGGCAGTTATCCCATGGTTGGTACCAGCAGGTACCCAGGTCTATAAAGGGTTCAGGCAGAGTATAAGAACTACCTAATGCTCGCAAATCCCAAAATCATAGAGGGAAGGTGAGCAACTGTAGAGTTCATCAGTTCAGACTGTGCAGTTATTGAGGGGCTTCTCTAAAGTTCAAGCCAAATGTCCTGAAGAGGCTAGGTCTTCGAGGTTCTTCCTCTCTCAGACACCCAATGGGCTCTGCTTTCTGAGATATGGTCAAGAGCATGGTCAATTCAAAGTTCTAGAAGTTGGCAGTGATGTCCTAGTCTCCTAAGGGGTGGAAGGGTGGTTATGAATGACTGCTGGCCAAGGTGTAGTTGGCTTCACATCAGTGTCTTTGATGCTGAAAATCTGGATTCTGATGTCCAAGCTCCTGGAGGTCAAGATTGGGGTTTCCTGTCAGTAGGTGGATGGTTTTCCCAGTGGTCAATGAAATGGGGATACAACTTGGAAAGAAGTTGTTGGGGTGACCATTTTGTTCTTGGGTAGGCTATGGCAGGGTCCTGGAGCCAGTGGGTGGACATAACAGTCCTGTGAAGAAAATGCATTAATGCTTGCCAGGGGTTGGCAAGGCTTCAAGCTGCCCTAAGGTTTCCCAGGTCCGTCTCTCCAAATACCTCAATCCACTTCCTTTCTTCTCACTCTTTTCTTAAGTCTCTACAATTTGACTTCTGACCTCATCATTCAATTCAAATATTCTCTCTAACATTGCCTGTGATCCCTTAAATGACAAATCAAATTACTTTTTCTAGATCCTCCACCTCCTTGATTTCTCTATAACCACTGACACTATCAATAATGCTCCCTTCTTCCACCCTCTTCTCTCCAGGTTTCCACAACACTACCTTCTCCTCAATACTCTTCTCTTCCCCCTATATACTGTTTCACTCAGTGACCTCATCTGCCTCCATAGATTCAATGATCATCTCTGCTGATGATTCCCAGATCTATTTATCCAGACCTAATCCTAGACTTGCATTTCCAACTGACTACTGTACATCTCAAACTGTTTCATGGACATCTCAAATTAAATATGTTCCAAACTTTAGCCCAAATTTTGCCCTCTTCTGAACTTCCTTATGACTTTTGGGGGTACCACCATCCTGCCAGTCAACTAGGCTAACAACCTAAAATGCTCGTTCTCCTCTCTCTCTCTCTCTCTCTCTCTCTCTCTCTCTCTCTCTCTCTCTCCATTTCTAATTAGTTGACAAGCACTGTCACTCTCTCTTACCCTCTATATGAAATCCTATAGATTCTACCTTCATAACATCTCTTGTGTATTCTCCCTTCTCTCCTCTAACACTGCTACTACCAAGTACTGGCACTCATCATTTGGCATCTGGACTATTACAGTAGCCTGCAAATTGGTCTCCCCATCTCAAGTCTCTCCTCATTTAATTCATCCTCCATATATCTGTGAAACATGATCCTAAAGCATATCTTACCATGTTGACTCCAGTGGTTTTCTATTGCCTCTAGGATCAGACATAAAATTTTCCATTAGTTTTTAAAGCTCTCCATAACCTGGACCCATTCTATCTTCCCAGTCTTCTTACTCTTATATCAATGTATTCTGGAATCCAGTGACACCGGCCTCCTTGCCATTTCTCTGAAACAAATGTCCATCTCTCAGCTCTGGTCATTTTCACTAGCTGTCCTATATACCTGGAACTCTCTCCCTTCTCATCTCTGCTTTCCAACTTCCCTGGCTACCTTCAAGTCTCAGCTAAAGTTTCAAGTGTGTGAAGACTTCCCATTGGCAAATGGGCAGATAGAAACAATTTGTTCTAATAGCCGCAAAGGCAACTGAAGTAGGTGCATTAGAACTCAAAGCAAGAGCACTTAGAGCTTGGTCAGACATCAAGGACACCAAGGTCATCCACTACATCCTAGGCCATCACTAGTCATCTTGACTTTTGTCCTGCCCCTGGACTTCAGTAACTCTGGAAGAGAGAATGAAACTGATGACTTTGCACATCTCCACGTCTCTTAAATCCAGTTCATGTGAAGTCAAGACATCACCTATTTTTACCCCAACATCCACTATTTTACCCCAACATTGTGATATCATTGGTCCTCTTCAAAAAATGAGGTATGAACAACAACAAAGTCCCACCTTTTACAAGAAGCTTTTCCCAGTTCCTCTTAATCATAGTGCCTTCCCTCTGAGATTATTTCCAATTGATCGTATGTATGTGGGGGGAGGCATGTGTATCTTGTTTGTAACTAGTTGTTTACATGTTTTCTTCCCCATTCAACTGTGAAACTCCTGAAAGCAGGGATTTGGGGGTGGGGGTGGGTAAAGAGGGTTGCCTTTCTTTATGCCCCTTCCATTACTTAGCACAGGTTCTAACACATAGTAAATACTTCACAAATACTTATTGACAGAGAATAAATCATAGAAACAATAACTATGTGAAATACAATGAAAATTATGGCAATATATCCAAAAATTATGGAGCTAACACTAAAGTAATGAACATATATTAACAAAATACAAAAAGAGAGGCTCATGGAACTGAATACACAACTTTAAAGATTAGAAAGCCAACAAATAAATCCCAGATAAGCACATTATAATGAATCTTAAAAACCAGAGGAGCAAAAGAAAAATTAGAATACAAAAAGTATAGAACTGTTAAATGAAACAGAAAGTCAATTCTTTGAAAAGAATGATATAATTTGTATACTCTTAGCCACCCTGATTAAAAATAAAAGGAAAGGATAACCACCTCAAATACCTATAAAAAAATGACTCTAAACAAACTTTAGGGCTACAAAACCCACAAAGTGACAGAGAGAAACAAACCTCCCACTGAATGCAGCCCGGCAGGCCAACAGGAAGGGTCTATTGATGCACGGTGGGAACCAAGCCCAGCCTCCATGAGTTTGAGGTTTTAGCCCCAGGGCAGCCTGATCAGCCACAGTTAAAGGGACTTTGGGAGAGTGGATCACCAGCAGCTGTGGTGGTTTCCAGAATTATCAACCCATAAATGCCAAAGACAAAGTGAGAGTTCAGTAGACTTTGAACTTGGAGTCCGGGAGTATGGTCTGGCCTCTCCCCCCCCCCCCCAGAGGGAGAAGCAGCTGAGGCACAGCAGTCGTGTAGCTGCCACAGCATGGGTGCTTCAGCGGTTCTAGCCTGCAGATTGTAGGGGGACAAAGCAACCATTCTGAGGGTAATCGCTCTTGCTTTAACCTGCTTGGATCTGAATTGCTGTCTCTCTTGGATCTGAAGTGGACATCCTGGGGTGGGCAACCAGGTGCCAGAGCCAGTGGAGGCTTTAGAGAGAGCACCTGTGAAAGCCCCAGAAATTTGGGACAAAGCTCTCCTCTCTGGAAACAGAGTTCTACTGTAGCAAAAAGCTCAAAAGTCAAGTAATTGAGTGGAAACATGAGCAAGCAAAGGAAACAAAGCAAGCACAGCAATCCCACTTTCGATTCCTTTTTTTGGGAACAAAAAGGATGAAAGCATGGAACAGGAGGAAGACAATGAAGTCAGAACTCCTGCACCAAAAGCTTCCAAGAAAAATATGAACTGGCTACAGGCCATAGAGGAGCAAGAAGGATTTTGAAAACCAAATAAGAAAAGTGGAGGAAAAATTGGGAAGAGAAATGAGAATGATGCAAGAAAATCATGAAAAGAGAGTCAATAACCTGACTGAAGAAAATAACACCTTAAAAAATAGAATTAACTCAAATGGCAAAAGAGGCTCAAAAAGCTTATGAGGAGAAGAATGCCTTAAAAAGCTGATTTTGCCAGATGGAAAAAGAATCTCAAAAGTTCACTGAAGAGAATCATTCCTTCAGAATTAGACTGGAGCAAATGGAAGCTAGTGACTTTATGAGAAATCAAGATACTATTAAACAGATCCAAACAAATGAAAAAATAGAAGGCAATGTAAAATATCTCATTGGGAGAACCACAGACATGGAAAATAGATCCAGGAGAAATAATTTTAAAGTTATTAGACTATCTGAAAGCCATGATCCAAAGAAGAACCTAGAAATCATCCTCAAGAAATTCTCAAGGAAAATTGCCCTGATGTTTTAGAACCAGAGGGCAAAACAGAGTTTGTAAGAATCCACCAATCACCTCTTGAAAAAGATCCCAAAAAGAAAACTCCTAGGAATATTATAGCCAAGTTCTGGAGTTCCCAGATCAAGGAGAAAATATTACAAGCAGCCAAGAAAAAAACAATTTAAATGTTGTGGAAACATAATCAGGATAACATAGTATCTGGCAGCTTCTACACTGAGGGATCGAAGGGCTTGGAATATGATATTCCAGAGGTCAAAGGAGCTGGGATTAAAACCAAGAATCACCTACCCAGCAAAACTGAGTATCATGTTTCAGGGGAAAATATGGTCATTCAGTGGAATAGAGGACTTTCAAGCATTCTTGATGAAAAAACCAGAGTTGAATAGAAAATTTCACATTCAGATACAAGAAGCAAGAGAAGCATGAGAAGGTAAACAGAGAAAAGAAATCATAAGGAACTTATCAAAGTTGAACTATTTACATTCCTACATGGAAAAATGATTATTGTAACTTATGAAACTTTTCTCAGTATGAGAATAGTTGAAGGGAATATAAATGTATATATACATACATACTTACATATGTCTATATAGGAGGGTATATGGGCATATGAATACATATGTGATTGTGTGTGTACAGGTATACATAGACAGAGGGCACAGGAATAGTTGAATAGGAAAGAATGATACTTAAAAGGTGAAATTGAGAGGTGGGAGAGGAACATAATGAGAGGAGAAGGGGAGAGACAGAATGGGGTAAATTATCTCATATAAAAGAGACAAGGGAAAACTGTTACAAAGGAGGGGAAGAACAGGAAGGCAAAAGGGAATGGGTAAACCTTACTCTCATTGAATTTGGCTTAGGGAGGGAATGACATATACACTAAATAGGTTATCTCACCCTACAGGAGAGTAGGGTGGAAGGGGAAGAGAGGAGGGAAGGCTGCAGGGAGAGGGAAGTTGGAAGCACACACTTTTGAAAAGGGACAGGGTCAAAGTAGAGAATAGAACAAGTGAGGGGCAGTATAGGATGGAGGGAAAAATAGTCAATCTTTCACAATATATCCACTATGGAAATGTTTTACATAAGTACACATGTACAACCTATATTGAATTGCTTATCTTCCCAGTAAGGGTGGTGATGAGAGATGAAGGGAACTAATCTGGAATTCGAAGTTTTAAAATCAAATGTTTAAAAATATATATTATTATTAGTTTTATTTTTACATGCAACTGGGAAATAAGATATACAGGCACTGGGGTATAGAGAACCATCTTGCCCTACTGGAAGGTCAGAGGGGGGATGTGGGAGGATATAGGAGAGAGCAGATTGGAGAAGGGTATATACAGTGAGATTGCTGTTTTGGGGTGGTGGTTAGGGGAAAGATGGCAAGAAAATTTGTAACTCAAAATCTTGTAGAAATGAATGATGTAAACTAAAAATAAAAATTTAATTTAATTTTTTAAAAAAATAAATAAATAAAGGAAAGAGAATAAAATTAACAGACTAAAAAATATGGTGAACTTGCAATAATCAGAGAAGAAATAAAAATAATCAGCACAACCTCCTTTTTCGTTTTTCTTTTCCTGAAAGAAACCAAAGTAGTCTATTCCTAATATAGAGAAGGATAAAACAGAGAAAGAGAATGATGTTCAAATATCATTAATATAGAGTTGAGGTTTTTTTTTAAAGCAATTGGGGTTAAGTAACTTGCTCAAGGTTACATGGCTGGGTGTTTCTGGGTGGGTGCTAATTATCTGAGCCCAGATTCGACCCCAGGTCTCCAGACTTTGAGGCTGGTGCTCTTACTTACTGCACCACCTGGCCGCCCCTAGAGTTGAGTTTTTAAAAGAAAATCCTGTCCTAAAAACCTACCATTTATGAAAAAAAAATTATTCACTTTTACCAAGTTCGTCATGCAAGGATGGCATGACATTAGGAAAACAATGAATAATTAATGAAATTATTTTTTAAACTTCAAAATCATATGATTATATAAATGCAGAAAATACCTTTGACAATATTTATTCTAAAAATCCTATGAAGGACTTTTCTTAAAGATAAAAGTGGTATCTCTCAAATATTAAAGGCTAATATTACATGTAAAGGAGAAACATCAGAAACTTTTCCAATAAATAGAGGAATAAAGCGAGGAAGTAACTTAGCTATTATTTGACATAGTTCTAGAAATGTTAGTAATAGCAATAAAACAAGAGAAAGAGATTTAAGTTTCAAAGATAAAGAGAAAACAGAACTAACCCTATTTGCTGAAAACATAATGACTTGCCTTAAAAAATCCCAGGAAATCAGGTGTGCTAGCTAAGTGCTGCTTGGTGATGACAAAGTTCCTGCTTCCATCCAGGCATACATGACTTCATTATGAAGGGTTTTCATCCTTTGTGGCCACTGAGCAGGAAAAGTAGATGTCTCCATAGACCTTTCATCTTTTCATCAGCTGAGCATCAGCTGCTTAGTGGAGGGTTGATGGGGATGGTGTCACTATATGTTGGTTATTCCCCCTAGCAGCTAGGGGTGGGAGGAAGAGGATGAACTAGATGAGCTTAATTCCAGATCTCTGGCTATCACTTCTGTTTTGTGTTTCTTTGACCGGTCATAGGTGACTCATACAGAATTCAAAAGGGACATATCCAGGCTTGAACACAACCTTGTGAGTTTTAGAGATCTGGAGATCTTGGGTCCTGAGTCAAAGCCAACTATACTTCGGGAAGAATCTCTGGCAACTAATTCAATGTATGTGGGAGAAGATGAACTCCCCCGCCTTGGTATAACACATCAGCTTGGAGACAATTTCTTCAGACGCTTCAGAACCAAGAAAGAATGTAATAATGCCTATCTAGTGGTCCCAAAAACTGTTTCAGGTCCCCATATTTAAGGTCCCAATCTCCTGGAAGAGAATGACAGTAATTGCTATTGATTGTTTAAGTTTTTGTGAATGAATGCTGTCAAAATCCTTCTATATTTAGCCTTTCTTTTGTGTATAGAAAATACCTGTCCCATACATGATTGATGGTACACTGTCCTTAGACTAAATTGTTCTCAGACTCTCCCAAATCTGAAGCTGATCCATCTGTTTGCATGGATACACAACTGGAAGAGTCCATTAATAGAGAGGAAGAAGGCACAGTGCCTCAGTCTCTTGGGACCAGCATTGTTTCTGATTCTAAAATATAAATATCAGTGGAAAAATTTCCTATTTGAAAAGAATTAGTGGGGAAAAAATTTGAAAGCAGTTTAAATAAAATTAGATTTAGCTCAACATGTAAAACCATAAACTATAATAAACTCAAAATTGATAAGTGAGATAAATATTAAAGGTCATATCATTAATAAATTAGAGAAGAAAAATATTTTCATTGGCTTTACCCCATACCTGAAAAGTACTCACTTCTCACTTCCATATCATAGAATCCCCTCTCTTTCTTAAAGATATAGCTTACATAGCACCTCTCATGAAACCTTCCCAATTCCTCTTAACCTCTAGTGCCCTCCTTCTCAAACTAACATGTAGGAGTCCTGAGGATATTTAGAATACAAAAGAGAGAACTTAAGAGGGATATAGTACTCTTGATAATATCTGACATTTATATTTAAGGTTTGTAAATCATTTTGGACAAAGTTTTATAGATTTATTCTATCCATATGTTTCCATCATATACACTTTATATACCTTATATATTTTATTCTTTTTTTTCTAAGAGCAATTGGGGTTAAGTAACTTGCTCAAGATTACACGGCCAGTTATTTCTGGGTGTGGTGCTAAGTATCTGAGCCCGGATTTGATCCCCAGGTCATCCCGACACTGGGGCCAGTGCTCTTACTCGCTAAGCCACCTGGCCTCCCCTTATTTTTTTCTTTATAGTCTTACAATAACCCTGTAAGGTAAGCAATATATGTATTATTACCCCCTTTTTACAGAGGAAGAGACCAAGGATCAGAGAAATTAAATGAATTACATGTAGTTAACATGAATTCTGTCACAAGCTAAGAGACAGAATTCAAAAAAGGACTACTCCTTGTCATAGATAGACACATAGATATGGCTATGCATATAGACAGACATATATATATATATATATATGTGTGTGTGTGTGTGTGTGTGTGTGTGTGTGTGTGTATACATATATCATCATGGTTTTCCAAGTATTTGAAAGGGTATAATGTGGAAGAATCTTTCAACTTGCTCTGCAGAACTAGCACAGAACCAGGAAATATTAGTGAATATTACAAATTTTGTTCCACATAAATAAAAAAGCTTCCTTTCAATTAGAGCTGCCTAAATGTAGAATGAACTATCTGGTTTATTCTACTTTTCAAGCTGATGCTCACTTATTGTACATCTTATAGAGGTGATCCTTAGTCAGGTGTCAATGATGGGCTTGATGACATCAGAGGTATCTTTTGTACTGTTTTTCCATAAGATGTCAAATACTATTGCTGAGTAAGAGAACAAAACATTTCTATTCTCAGTGGGACATAGGACTAGATAATTTCTAAGGCCTCTTCTAATTCTAAAATTCTAAGATATAATGACCCAGGAATAGGACAATGTGAGTGAACCACAGCTTATATTTTTTTTCCATCTCTAACTCCTGAAATACCATAATAAAAGGAATTGCTGCTTCACTACTTAGATAAGGAATTATAAATATAGTAAGCACAAATTGAACCCTGCTCTCCAAGGACTTAAATCACATCACTAAGGTATTATTCTGTTTACCCTAATGACCTGAGAGTAACAAGGAGCATTTCCAAAGTGCCCAACTTCTTACCTCCGAGAGACAAGAATTGAAATAACATGTGTGTGTTCACCTGTATGCATTTTTCTAGTGGCCTATTCTACCCCCTAATGCTCTGGTGCTCTACCTCATAGATGCAAAACACTTCCAAGAGAGTGGTTTCCAAAATTTAGGCAGTAATGCTATACATTTTAGCTACACACACACACACACACACACACACACACACACCAAAAATCAACCACTCTAAACTTTTCATAGAATAAACTATGTAAACACTTTTACTAAATTATATTTTATTCAATTAAAATTATAAATTTACTAAAATTTTATAACACAAAGCTTAAATATGCAATACAATTATGTGACATTCAAATAGTTATTTTTTGACAAAAACTTCTTTTTTTATATTTATAAAATATAAAATAAATGGGTGAATTTGTTTTTCAGTGCAAAATCTCTCAAAGTTTAAAATCATTAATGTTACTGCTCATATTTTTCATGAACTAATAAAAATATAGTTTTCCTCTTATAACAATGGCAGTAAAAATACCCTATTTCACAGAAATGTTACAAATAGCATTTAAGATTTGTATCACTTTGTTGAATTAACCAGAGAACTCTTTATTTGCCCTTAGCCAAAATATAATAAATTTTCAGCTTAAATACATGTTTTAATATATGATAACAAGAAAAACCTATTAACCATTACTGTTCAGATAAAACTAGATGAAGTATATATTTTGTCCATGGCAGACTGGTTCCTTATCTATTCATATTTAGAAATGTCTAGGTCTTTAAAATAAAGTGAGAATTGCTTCTCTGTACTGTTCAGATTACTAATAAGTGGCTCTGAATTTGACTTCATTTGCAAGTGGGTTATTTTTTAAAAGAGAAAATATAAAAATATTATTTTATGTAATATGTAGATTTTTTATGAATGACTCTAACTTTTCATAAATGTAATAATTTTCTCTTCCTGTATCAGAGTTTAAAATCAAAGACTTTTCAGTCATTTATTTACTGTCAGTTTTTCAAAAATACACAACCAGTACACAACTTTTGGGAGGGAATTTTGTTATAAATGAATTTTCTTCATCTTTATTATTATCACTAAGGGAAAAAAATCCATAATCTCTTTTAATTCAAATATAATTATGCCAAAATATTATGGCCCAACGAAACAAGCATATTTTGCTACAAAATGTAAGTGCACTGTCCGTATTATCATGCAATTTTGCTAAGGTCATTCCTTCTAATGATTTTTTTAAACAAAGTCAATTACTCTCATAACATGAAAAACCTCACCTATATTTCTTTCTTTCTTTCTTTCTTTTTTACTTTTTGTAGGGGGGAGGGCAGGGCAATTAGTGTTAAGTGACTTGCCCAAGGTCACACAGCTAGTATTAAGTGTCAGAGGCCAGATTTGAACTCAGGTCCTCCTGATTACAGGGCCAGTGCTCTATTCACTGCGCCACTTAGCCACCACTACTTATATTTCTTAATACAGAAAAGTGATGTGCCCAAGTTTGATGAGGGGTTACATTTTTAACAAGTGTTTGTAAACCTGTATTTTGTCCTGAAATCAATTGAGCTTTGTCTTTGCAGGGTGTGATATAATTCTCTCATATTATGTCATTTTCATTTTAGAAATCCATCAATTACATTGAATTTTTTCTTGTTATAGTATTGCCATCAGTATTTTTGCAAAATGACAAATCTTTCACTTTAATGTCAATGACATATAGTACATTTATAATCAAGTAAACATCTTTAACTACATCTGTTGCTTTATCCACTTGCTATGCAAAATAGAAAGATTTTAGTTTCTCAATTTCTTGTTTGGAAAGGTTTTCAGACATGTGGGAAGTTTTCCTTCCCACTCTACTATCTGCCAGGGGGAATCATTCAAAAGCTTTACATATGATTTGACAAGCATCATTTTGACCATGTCAATAGTTACACCTTGCTCCAATGTTTTTCCTATCAAATGAAGCTTTTTAACATTCAACGTTCTGTAAACAACTCTATCTATGCAATGCAAGCACATATGCTTTTAATGTCATAACTATGCTCTTGATGTCATACACATGAAATTTGTTTTTCTTATTAAATGCATGAATTTTCTTCTAGATAAATGTTCGTATTCTGCAGGTATAATTTTAAAGATTTTCAGTTTACTTGGTTTTATGATATCTTTAGCTAAAACATTTGTACAAAGTAAACACAGAAATCATTTCCCTCCATTAATAACAACATGTATATCCTAACAACATGTATATAAGATATTATTTTCTGGATTGAAGCTCTTTCTTTTATATTGCTATATTTCCATGACTTAAACTGTCTCTTGTCTTCACTTGTATTAGTTTCAGTTATTTTAGCTGATTTTCTTTTCAAATTTTGTCATCAAATACCTTTCTTTTCATATACCTTTTATCCAATATCCCTATGTGTATTTTTCCAATAGAATACTTTTAAAAGTTAGAGACAATAAAACGTTTGGGAAAATTTCACTTAAATTTAATTGTCAAAAATCTCGAATGATTATCTATAACTATTCTCTAGGGTTTTTTCAATTTTAAAGTTTTTTATGGGGGAAACCACCTAATAAATATTATACTTAAAATAAATGATGTTGAGAAATATAATAGATGTTAAGATACTCTTAACTTACCTACAAATATTCTTCTACATTAAGTTGAATGAGGCAAAAAGTGCAGCAAGCAGCATGGTGACTAATGGTAATGAAATTTAAAGAACCTTTTGTATTGGAAAGCTAAGAGGTACTTAGCACCTAGTTCAAATTAAGCCTCTGTTAAAGAAACAGAAGGTATGAACACCTGTTGCTGATGTAACAGGAAGGGGCTGAAAAGGGAGGATTAATACTGTATATAAGGAAAAACCCCAGAGACTGAGTCAGAACTCCTTGGGATAAGCTTTGAGGAGGCTGAAGAGGAAAGGTCCAGGCTGGAGGGAATGATTTTGATTTTGGGAACCTGGGTGAAGTGATTTTGATTCTGGGAACCAGCTAGACCTTCTGCTAGAGAGCTACCAGCTTTTCCTGGGAGATGCCGAAGACTGAGGAAGAATGACTGAGATAGTAGTACTTTGTATGAACCTGTTTGTGGCTTTCTTAAGCCCTGACTTCACAGAGACTGTGAAGGATTTAAAGTGGACTGGACACTGTGAGCTTCAGTGTGGAACAGGAACAGCACAGAGAGCTAGACAAGGAACTGGGAGCTGTCTGCCTTTGAACCCAGGTGACAGTTTGGTGAATCCAGGTAAGATCTGGGACCATGGAAGGGGATCCAGGAATCTGAGAAACTACCCAAGTCAAGCTGAAAGAAGACTTTTCTTGGATACTATGTACTGACTGAGAAGATTGTAACTTATTTGTGACTGAGGGGTGGATGGACTGTGTACTTTACACTACCCCTTAAGAGAGTGCTGAGTAGTGACTGATTGTAACTTAGTGTGCCCCATGAGTGGAAAACTTTGACTATTATATTTTGTAACCCTTAAGGAGTCAACCTCCTTAAGGATGATTGAATGATTGAGTTGATCGAATGATTAAGTTACTAAGTGATTGACTAAATGATTATACTTTGTTCAAAACTGTGTGACCACTGTGGTAAAAACTATGTGGCCATTTTCTGTGATAAGTTGTTGTGAATGCTGTATTTTGATTATTTGTGATAAGTTGTAACATTGTAAATTCTGCACTTTGATTTACTGTGGATGTTTTGCTCTGATTTATTATTAGACTGTTCACTACTATGTAATCAGAACATTGAAAGCTGCTCACAGCAGTCGTCCTCTGGAATGCTGCTGCTCATGCTTGGTTTTACAATGACACAACTCATCTATATCATGTATCTACAATGATTGTTAGTGACAGTGGTAATCCATATCTTTGTTAATGTTCCATATGTGCTGAGTCAAATTTGACTTCCTTTGCACATACCACAATATTTGCCATTAAATGGAGCAAATTCAACACGTTGGTCTTCTATTTACTATAATTTGAATTATCTTCATTGAAAAAAAGTAGATATAGGTATGTGAAAGTTGTGCTTGAATATATCCAATAATTGGCCCCCTTCATCAACTGCAGAGAAACTCTCAAGAGTCCTCTGGGATAGGGGAATGCCCCACAGTTTGGAAAGCTCTGCCTCAATGTACTTTATGAAGTACTGAATAAAATCCTTGATTCAATGTTAACCTGTTCACTGCCTCCACTTAAATAGCATGCTTTAGTGAATGTCTTGGTAAAATATCAGAAATACATATCATGAACCAGTTTAATGGCACCTTTGTTTCGCCATTTGTTAACGTTGTATTCCTTCACCAGTAAAGCCTTTAGCCTCAACTTCCAATCTAAGTGTACAGATGATGGTCAATTGTATGAAGGAAAGAGCTCCTAAATTTCTGGGTTACTGTACTCTGGAAGAAGGGGTAAAATTAAGGCCATCAGTTTTGTTGTTCATTCACTTCAGTGGGTCCAATTCTTCATGACCCCATTTGGTGTTTTCTTGGCATAGATACTAGAGTGGTTTGCCATTTTCTTCTCCAGCTTATTTTATAGATGAGGAACTGAGGTAAACAGGGTTAAGTGTTAAAATTAAGCCTGGAGGCACACAGCTAGTATCTGAGACCAGATTTGAACTCAGTAAGAGGAGTCTTCCTGACTCTAGGTCCGGTACTTTATCCACTAGACCACCTGGCTGCCCCCAAAGAAGGCTACTTTCTAGTATATAAAGGAAAACTGGAAAGCCAGTTTTGTGCTGCTGCTTTCCATGAACTGACCTGATCTACAAACCTGAAGAACAGTGCAGACTTCCTGAAAATACTTGCAACATCCTGCCTTTTGGTTCCTGAAATCTTGGCTCACTGCTAAAACACTAACAATGACAGCAAAAACAGTTAACAGCTCTCAATGATCCTTGCTTATATACATACATTTTATTTCTGTATCAAGCTGCTAGATTAACACCAAATCCTTCATTTAGAGAACATTTACTGCTAAATGATGAGAAAAAATGGTTAGGGGATCTTCATCAACCTCCTTCCTCCCCTCAAAGCCCTTAGTAAACCTAAAAACTACTTATACTCCAATTCGTGCATGATTCCTGGGTTACTTACAGATAGGTGGGTATTATATACCTACAAGCAGTCTGCTTAGCCCTGTCACAACAGAGAATGACTTCAGATAATTCAAAACCTTTGAAGTAGTTTGTCTCTGCCTGAAAGGAGTCAAAACAAACTCTTGACTAAGTAGGTAGAATCCTAATGTCTTTCCTTATTAAATGGTGCAGTAAATAGAGTACTGGGCCTAGATTCAAGAAAACAGATTCCACATCTGGCTTCAGACACTTGCTAGTTATGTAACCCTAGATAAGGTTCCAAATTCTGTTGGGTTCAGTTTCCTCATCTGTAAAATGGGGATAATAATAGCACCTACTACTCAGGATTGTTATGAGGATCAAATGAGATAATATCTATAAAGTATTTAATGTACAGCATTTAGCACAGTACCTGGGACATTATAGGTGCTTTATAAATGCTTGTTTCCTTCCTTTCTTGTTTTAAATATGTATTTTATTTCTTTTATTAAATATTTCCCATTTATACATAAAATCTTTTTAATAATCATTTTTAAAATGTTAAATTTCAAATTATTTTCCCTCTCTTCCCCCCCCTCCCTGACAAGCCAGGCAATTTTATATCAGTTATACACATGAGGTCACATGAAACATATTTCCATATTAACCATGTTGCAAAAGAAAATACAGACAAAAAAAAAACAAGAAAGATAAGGAAAGTAAAAAATCATGCCTCGATATGCATTCAGAGTTCATCCATTTTTTCTATCTTGAGATGGATAGCATTTTTCAACTTAGGTCCTTTGGAATAGTCTTGGACCATTGTAATGATCAGAATAGATAAGTTATTGACAATTCTTTGTTTAATATTCCTATTACCGTATAGATTGTTTTCCTGGTTCTGCTCATTTCACTGTGCGTCAGTTCATATAAGTCTTCACAGATTTTTTCTGAATCCATACTGTTCATCATTTCTTATAGTACAATAATATTCCATCACAATTATAGACCACAACTTGTTCAGTCATTCTCCAAGTGATGGGCATCCCCTCAATTTCCAATTCCTTACCACCACAAAACAAACCTGTTAGGAATATTTTTGTACAAATAGTTCGCTTTCTTTTTCCTTTGATCTCTTTGGGATCCAGACCCAATAGGGGAATTTCTAGGTCAAAGCATATGCATAGTTTTATAGCTCTATGGGTATAATTCCAAATGGTTCTCTAGAATGTTAAAGTAATTCACAACTCCACCAACTTCTATCAGTGTCTCAGTTTTTTCACCTTCCCTCCAACATTTGTCATTTTCCTTTTCTGCCATGTTAGCCAATTTGATAGTTGTTAAGTGGTATCTGAATTGTTTTTTATCTGCATTTCCCTAATTAGTAGTTATTTAAAGCATTTTTTTCATGTGGCTATTGATAGCTTTGATGTTTCCTCTCTTTCTTACTCATCAAAATAAAATTATCAAATCTAAATGCTTCAAAAGCACAGTTCTGGCAGATTCCATTGTTTTATTTATTATGTTTATCTTCAGTAAAGCAACTTTATATTTGCATTCCAAATAGACATATTGAAAAATGTGATGCTTGCTTATGAACATCTCTTAATGTGCTTATACTTTTTGACAAGGCTGATGGGAACATCTTTCTATAAGCAGGTATGATGTACTGAATTAGCTATATGATAAAGAAAGATTATGAAGTGACTTCATTTTCCAAAAAGAAATATATTAAATGAAAAGTGCCCTCACATATAAAACAAATATTATTGATTAGAATTTCTTACATCTGCCAACAAAAAAATGGCAGCATGATCTGTGATCAAGGGGCAAAAGTCATTATATTCTTTTCCCTCCTATGCCTCAAATTTTCATTTGTCCAGCATCACAGTCTCCCAGAAGGATAATAATTCTACACGGTCCCACCTCCCAGATGTCATGCCAAGCATCTCCAAAGATAAATCAAACTGTGTATTATAATTTTAACTTTTTTTAAATAAAAATTTACATATGGCCTAATAAATTATATCAACTAGGTACATGTTGCAAGGAAACACTGTTTTGCAGATTTATTCATCATGTTCTTGGTTATACTTCTATGATGAAATATAATATATTGTTAGCAAACGAATATCTAATACCTTGATTATAATATCATGATGTGAAAATATTGGTGGAGCCTTAATCTGTCTCAATATGCTTTTGAAGGATTTATGATGCCTTTTGTTTTTTTTTATACCACATCCCATTCCCTAGATATGACCCTCCCTTGTAAAAATGGAGAACATACAGAGAAAGAATTGGAAAGCAGTGTCTTGGATTAGTAATCATAGCCCTTGTAAGTGACTTTACTATTTACTCTCCTACCATCAGCTTCCCCTTCTTCTGGTTCATCATTTACCACAATAACTTCTCCCTCCATGCTTTCAGGAGTGGAGGAAAGAGACACTGGCTTTAATTGATCAGTAGGATTTGGCCTTTGACACCTAGCTCCTTGAAAGCTATTAAGGTCTGAGACTTGTCCTCAGGAAACTAGAGGAGGTGAGTGGAAGAAAAGGAAGGAGGGTGGCATATCTGATTACCGATGATACTTTGACTACTGATGATAAAGGAGAGAAACTTCTTGCTGGGCAACTGTTAACCTTTCAGGACTGAGTTCTTTGTGACTTGGGCATACATGCAGAGAAAGAGGAACGGAGTAACATAAATGCTGAGATTAAAGCCGGGTACAAGACTGTTAATTGAATATATTAATGAGTTTTAGCAGCTGTGAGCTATTTTGTTCTGGAGGAGACTGATTAATATTTACAGAAGAGACCTTAGTAATGTTTTCAAGAATTGGTTCATGGGGCACGTGGCATCCAGAATTCCCTGGGGCTAGCAGGCCTAGAAGTCTAGATTAGAGATAGACTAAAGGGTCAGAGGAAGACAAACAGCTCTGCCCGAAAGCCCAAAAGGCAGTCAAGGAAAGAGTGAAAGATTCAGGAGCTAATGGAGCTAAAAGTCAGCAGGAGGTTCAGGCTGCCCAGGCTGTGGGAGTTATCAGACCCAATGCAGAATCTTTTTCTGTCATGACAAACTTAATCACATCACCCAGCCCTGAAGCCAAAACCCACATTAGGGGGGCAGAACCAGTACAAAGCAAAACAAAGTTCTATCGACTCTAGACAACAGGAATTTAATTTACAGTGTGCAAATTAGACAATTTCTCCAAATCTCTCTTCAGATGTTTACTAGCTGTCATTTAACCTCTCTGTGCCTTAGTGTCCTCGTCGGTCAAATGAGAAGATCAGCTTTAATGACCCCTAAATGACCTCTTACTGCCAATGCTGTGGCCCCTTCCCTCTACCTCCACTTTACCTGGTCTCACAGATAACAGTTTCTTCATCTGGAGCACGAGTATTCTCAAAATGTGTCCCCGGGTTTCCAACCACTACCCCAACTATTTATTTATTGAGGAAGAGCGAGGCTCCCTTGAATGTATATGAAGAGAATATTTATTCTAACCAATAGCTAATTGTTTTAAACTCCAATCATTGAGTCTCAAGTTTAAATCTGGAAGGGAACTTAGAAGTCTTCTAGTTTAACTTGCTCATTTTATAAACAAGAAAAAAAAAATGTTTCATTTTAAAAAGTATACCCTGAACATAATTTGCTAACTTGGTGCAGATGGAATTTCTGATTTTTCATTTCCTAAAATGGGATTGAGAACCTGCGACCTTGAAGTCACATGTGGCCTTCTAGGTTCTTGGGTGAGGCCTTCTGGTTTTTTGTTTGTTTGTTTGTTTGTTTGTTTGTTTTTAAGAAATCAGGGTTAAGTAACTTGCTCAAGGTTACACAGCCAGTTATTTCTGGGTGTGGTGCTGAGTGTCTGAGCCCAGATTCGATCTCCAGGTCATCCTGACACTGGAACCAGTGCTCTTACTCGCTGTGCTTCCTGACCGCCCCAAGGCCTTCTGTTTTACAGAACAAATCCTGCTGTTAAGGGGATTTGCTCTGTAAAGTTAGTATTCAAAGGGATGTAACTGAGGACCTACAGGGCCACATGTGGCCTTAAGGCTGAAGGTTCCTCACCACTGCCCTAGAAGATCTAGAATGGGAACTTGGGTTGATTTGGGGACAAATTTTAGACCAGATATTTGACTTGTAGTATAAATGCAAAAGAAAGTCCTTGGCTAGGAGACACTGAATACCGACAGAAGTGTCTGTGACTCCCTGAGTAGAGGATAATGTAAAACTTTCTGGCTATCTGTTATGTGACTTAGCTGTATAAAGAGGACTGTCCTGTAAAGTTATATATGCTTATAACTTAAGAAGTCTTGTGGAATTCATGTACAAGCAGGTTGTATATGTGTGTAGTATGAGATAATAATGGGACAGCTAGGTGGTACAGTGGATAAAGTGTCAGGCTTGGAGTCAGGAAGACCTGAGTTCAAATTCCACTTCAGACACTTACTAGCAGTATGACCCTGGGCAAATCACTTAACCCACATCTAGGACTTCACTCTTCACACATAGAACTGAAGAGGACGAAACCCTAGGCATGGTTCTCAGTGCCTCAAAGCCTGTTTGCCTCAGTTTCCTCATCTATAAAATGCTCTTGAGAAGGAAATGGCAAACCACTCCAGCATCTCTGCCAAGAAAGCCTCAGATGGGGTCATGAAGAATTGGACACGACTGAAATGGTTGAATAATGAGACGAGAATGGAACAGCCTTTAAGACAAGCCCCAAGACCATTTGGCCCCTATTTTACTCTCTCAACCAATTATGTTAGCTCAATCCCCCAAAGCATAGATCAGAAACAAAAGGGGAAAGATATCACTTCAGGAGCAGAGCATCAGCAAGCGTAAAAGCAAAGCCTGCCACACTAGGCAAGCTGCTGGGGCTGGTTCTGTTTGCGTTTGTTTGTGCCCACCGGGAAACTGAACTGACACATGTATGCGGGCCAAAGTCTGTCATGTCTCACCGTTACCAGGCTTAGCTTAATCTGAAACGTGAATCTTTGCAAATATTGATGAGGGAAAAAATTGCAACAGGTTTGTGTACATTCTGTCTCACTCATTCTAAGGCGAGCCTAGCATTTCTCTAGTGTGTATTTCTTTTTTGTTTTTGTCCACAGTCCAGTAATTTATTTTAAATTTGAGTAATTTTAAATTGCACGACCAAAAGTGAACAGCAATATTTTGTTTGAATTCTCTTTTCTGCACACACAGTGATCTAGGAAGGAATGACCTTGCAAAATTTGGCCCATAGTGCTTGTCAAGAGCCACAAGCTATTCGTTTGATTTCTCAAAACAAATGGAAAGAGCACTGGATTTGGGAAAAAGAGGCCCCAGATTTGAATATCACCTCTGCAAAAATATCACCAGCCTCATAACTTGGGCCAAGTTACGTAACCTTGTTCAGGCACACTTTCTTCATCTGTAAAGTGAGTAGATTAGACCAAATGAATTTTAAGGTTCCTTCTGGCTCTAAATCTTATGAATTCTGAAGTATTCCAAAAGTACTAGAAAGTACAATAAAAAATTGTTTTAAATATGAAAGATCATCCACAATAACAATTTATGGAATTTCAGATCAAATTACTGTAACAGTGACTCTTCTGACCCCCTACACACACCTGAAGGCCAAGTGTGTTACAATTCATTCCCACTCTGTGCAGTTTTTCAGTGCCCTTAGAGGCCAAAAGGGTCTCTCATATATGCCATTGACTCAACTCCTGACCAATTGTGTTCTACCGGTTTTAGGGATCCAAGCACTCTACATCCATTTAACTACTCAGGTCAGTTTTTACAAAGGAATATGTTCTTCCAATGTATAATAAGAACAAACAAATTTTCTTCAACACACCCCCTCTTGCTTTCTGGGCAGGAGAAGAAAAGGGATTGGTTCACAGATTAATTTAGTTCCTATATAGTGTAAGTCCCACCAAGTTCCAATCCCAAAGCCTGCCATGGGCTTTTTTCTTGAGACCCTGGCTTCTCAGGACTTCTCTACTGGGATAATAACTACATCTGACCTGGAATTCTAGGCTCCAAGGTTTCTATGACTCAGACTCTCACATCTGGGACTTCACTCTTCACACATAGAACTAAAGAGTACAAATAGAACTCAAAACCCTAGGCATGGTTCTCAGGGCCCCAAGGCCTACAAGATATCTTTTCCTGCCCAGCTTAGGACATGGTGTCTAGGTTACAGGTGAACAAGACCTTCACCCCTGGATGCCACTGAAAAAAGAGAGTATGCTTCAATTGGGTAGATTTAAAAATGTAGGCAGTTGTCACTACACAGCCAATGGAGAGAGGTGATCCCAAGGTGAGCCACCACAGGATATCTTCTCCCAGAAGCTGGTCCTCGGAATCTCCCCCACATTGTTATCTCCATGTTCTGGGTAAGTGCCCAACTTCCATTATAGTAAGAGTGCTTTCAATCACTTCAATGACTTGTTCAATCTTGTCCAAGTCTTTGTGATCCCACTTTGGGGTTTTCTTGGCAAAGATTCTAAAATGCTTTTCTATTTCCTTCAGCTCATTTTACAGATGAGGAAACTAAGGCAAAGAGAGTTTAAGTAACTTGCCCAGGGTCACACAACTAGTAAGTGTCTGAGGCTGAATTTGAACTGAGGGAGATGAGTCTTCCTGACTCCAAGCCCAGCATTCTATCCACTGTGCTACCTAGCTCACAAAAATTGTTCTCTAGTTAGTATGCTACCTGCCTCAATTATCTAATCTAAATCATCTGCTCTAACTGGCTACATTCATATTTTAAGTTGTAAATTGCTTACACAAGAGCACCAACTTATATTTCTTAATCTGCTTATATAATTGGTAGTGTGAGGTTTTTTTTTTCTCGAGGTCTAGAATGAAATTTGACAAGATCTGATTTTCAATAAAGATCTTCTCACAAGTCAGTCAAGTTGACCTAAGGAACCACTGATCTCATAATTTAATTGAGATTTTTTTTAATAATAAAATCTAAAATAAGTTGCATGTCACTCATGCAGTATTCACATGCACATATTGAATCACTATTATATAACTAGCATTATGATAGATATTAAGGTAACAGGGCTCATTTATGTAGTTTCAATCAATCAATAAACATTTATAAAGCATCTTACTACCTACAAAGCACTAAGCCCTGGGGATACAAAAAGGGGCAAAAGGTAGTCCCTGTCCTACACTCTTACTCCAATGGGACTTGGGCACTTGTCCAAGGAGCTTACAATCTAAAGGGGCAGATAACATGCACACAAAGATATAAAAGCAAGCTATATACAGGATAAATAGGAAATATTCAACAGGGGGGAGGTGCTAGAATTAAGAGGGGTTGAGAAGAGCTTCTTGTGAAAAATGGGAATTTTGTTGTTGCTAAGTCATTTTCAGTCACATCTGAATCTTCAGGACTCTATTTGGAGTTTTCTTGATAGAGATACTGGAATGGTTTGCCATTTCCTTCTCCAACTCATTTTACAGATGAGGAAACTGAGGCAAACAAGGTTAAGTGACTTACCCAGGGTCACACAGTAAGTGTGTGAGGTAGGATTTGAACTCAGGAAGATGAGTCTCCCTGGTTCTAAGCCCACTGCTTTATCAACCACGTAACTGAAAGATGATAATTTTGTTGGAATTCAAAGGAAACCAGTACGGTCAATACTTAAAGCTTTACAAATAAACCTGGCAAGTACAGTAGTATTATCCTTGTTTTATCAGTACAGTGTATAGAGAATAAATGACTGACTTGCTGAAGGTCACAAGGTTAGAATGTCTCAAAGTTGGAATTCAAGCCCAGTTCTTGTGACTCCAAAAACTGCTAGACTCTTTCTGCCATTTCACTAACCCATAACTGCTTCTCTTTATGAAAGGAAAAGACATCACTGGTGCCTTCAGAGAATTCACAGTCTAGTTGGGAAGTCTGGCAATATAGACACAAAGCAATTAAGCAGGAGAATGCCCCACAGTTTGGAAGGTTCTGCCACAACATACTTTCTGAAGTACTGAATAAAATCCCTGATTCAAAGTTAACTTGTTCACTGCCCCTACTTAAATAGCATGCTTTAGTGAATGTCTTGGTAAAATGTCAGAAATACGGGCCATTGACATAGCTAGATGGAGCAGTGCATAGAGCACTGGCCCTGGAATCAGGAGGACCTGAGTTGAAATCTAGTCTCAGACACTTAACACTTAGTAGTTGTATGACCTTGGGCAAGTCCTCAATTGCCCTGCCTTCTCCCCTCCAAAAAGACAAAAAAGAAAGAAATACAGGCCATGAACCAGTTTAATGGCACCTTTGTTTTTCCATTTGTTAACCTTGTATTCCTTCACCCATAAAACCTTTAATCTAAACTTCCATTCTAAATGTACAGATAATGGTCAATTGTATGAGGGAAAGAACTTCTGGATTTCTGGGTTACTGTACTCTGGGAAAAGATGTCAAATCAAGACCATGAATTTTGTTGTTTAGTCATTTCAGTAGAGTCCATCATCACAGATGCTTAAATCATTAACCTTTTTAGAAGAGAGAGATCACTGTGGCCTAGGGGAGGGGGAAGGGGAGGGTGAACTGGACCTATAGTGTTCTGAAAATTGGCATGGACAGAGGAAAACAAAAAAAGTGGAGTTTTTGTTGTTTTGTATTGTTTCATCTTGAAAGAATATAAGCTAAGCTCCTTAAAGGCCTAATTCTAGTCATATGTTTTTAATTTATCCAAACACCTGGCCTCCCTTAGTCTATATTCAGCTGTGATCCAGGGGCTTTGCTGAGGCCTAGCTACAAATGAATATATATACAAACACAGCCGCTTATCACAGACACCTAAGAAAGTAACAGCTCTTTACAAACAATGCCTATTTACTATATTTTGTCAGAAGTATTGAATCCTCAGAGCTAGGTACAGAGGAGGCTCTCAAAAACTGTTTCTTACCACTGGTGTTGAAATCAGCAGCTTATTTCTTTCCCTAGAGCTATCTGTGGTCTCACTTGAGGACCTAGAGAGACATCTGTGACCCTGTGACCTCAGGTTCCCCACCCCTGTGCCTAGACATATATCTGCTTCCCAAAAGGCTTTGAATTTTGACTTTCCTTCAATCCATCATTCCCAGTCTCTTTTAACTGCTGTCGCTCATTACACAACCCCTCATGGTGGCATTAACCAACCCCCCATGGTGGAATTATGCCATGGTGGAAGAGGGGTACTGATTTCTACTTTATTGTCATCTAAGCAACCCCCAACTCTATAGCATTTTACCCAGGAAAAAATTATATCAGTTTCCCTAGCATCTTCCCTACCCAAAAAAAAAAAAAATAAAAAGCAGTAACATGTTAATGTAGCTTTGATTTGCAAGAAGGATTGAAAGAGATTACATTTTTATAAGATTCAATTTGTATTCTGAATGGAATTATATACAAGGACATTACTTATAATGAGGCATAACATAGCAGAGAGGCAGCACAGATTGATGAAATGACTAGAGGTTACTAGCTCACACATTTCATGACTGAGAGATTTCAACCTCAAACTTTCATATAGTGTAGGCAAATGTATGGAGGGGGAGGAGAACAGCCAAATAAAGTTTCATCCAAAATCATTTTCTGCTGGATATTCCTAAGTGAGGGAGAAGAAATATTTCCAGGAGAACACACCCTTTAGCACGGATCATTAATATAAATCCGCAATAAAAGTTGTGAATTCCCTTGTGAGAAGGAAGGGCAGAAGGGAAGAGGGAATCCTTGGTGACAGGTTTTATTGGAAGTTTTTCTGCTGTTTATTTGATCTACTAAATTCTCTAACAGTCTTTGAAGTTCCCTGGGGGGGAAACAAGACTCTTATAGAGCTGTTGTGGTTGTTGGTTATCTCTATACCAAGGAGTAAGTGTGTGTGTGTGTGTGTGTGTGTGGTTTAAAGGGTTATATCAATCATTCAATCAATCAATAAACACTTATTAAGCACCTACTATGTGCTAAATGCTGAGGATATAAAAAGAGGCAAAATACAGTCTGTGCCCTCAAGGAGTTTACAATCAAATGAGGGAGAAAACATGCAAACAAATATATACACGCAAGCTATATACAGGATACATGGAAAATAAGAGAGAGAAGACTAGAATTAAAAGGAATCAGGGGGTTTCCCATAGAAGATGGGATTGCAGTTAGGATTTAAAGGATGTCAGGGAAGTAAGCAGCCAAAGAGGAGGAGGAGGGGGAATTCAATCATGAGGGACAACCAGAGAGAAAAGGCCCAGGGCCAACAGTGTCTCCTAAGTGGAACATCTAGGAGGCTCTAGTCACCAGATCAAAAAGTACATGTCAGGGGCGGCTAGGTGGCACAGTGAATAGAGCATCGGCCCTGGAGTCAGAAGGATCTGAGTTCAAATTCAACCTCACACTCTTGACATACTTACTAGCCATGTGACCTTGGGTAAGTGACAACCCCAACTGGCCCTGCCTTCCCCCCTCCAAAAAAAAAAAAAGGGAAAAAAGTACATGTCAGATAGTAAGGTATAAGATGATTGGAAAGGTAAGGGGTAGATAAGTTATGAAGGTCTCTGAGTGCCAAACTACATTTTGTATTTGCTCATGGAGTCATTGGGGAGCTGGTGGAGTTTATTGAGTGGAGGGGTGAAATGATTAGACCTGAGTTTTAGGAAAATCACTTGAATGGCTGAATGGAGGATGAATTGAAGTGGAGAGAGACTTGAGGCAGCCAGACCTTCCCCCCC
>NW_027186546.1:7362213-7371429 GCF_028583685.1 Petaurus breviceps papuanus | reverse complement strand
CCCCGCAGCTATTGCAGTAGTCCAGGCATGAGGTGATGAGGGCCTGTGTTAGAGTGGTGACAGTGCCAGGCTTGAGGAGCAGGAATATTAGAAAGATGTTGCAAAGGTTACATTGATAGGCTTTGGCATCATCTGGGATATGGGGGTGAGAGAGAGTGAGCCATCCAGGATGACTCCTAGATTTCAATCCTGAAGGACTAGGGGGATAGAGTTGCCCTCTACAATAAGATGGAAGGTAGGGTAAGGAAGAAGGTATTGGGGGAAAGATATTTGTATCTGCTTATTTGTCACAAGTACTTATGAGCTTTAGGCCCCAGGACAGGCCCCAAGATCACCTCTGAACCAGGTAAGGGAGGCCAGGTGTGCCTTTATACTTAAAAAATTGTACATAAAAGAAGTGCGGTTTCATATATTATCCCTGATGTTTTTGAAGTGTATAATTTTTTAAATTAAATATCTCACACTATTCTTGTAGACAAGATGGAGGTGTGAAGACTAGTACAATCAGATGGACTTAAAACAGGTTGAATGGCCACAATCAAAGAATATTCATTAATGGTTGGATGTCCACTTGGAAGGTGGTCTCCAATGAAGCACCCAGGTATATGGGCTTGGACCTATGCTTTTTAACAGTTTTATCAATAATTTGCATGAAATGACACAAAATTGGGAGGGATATCTAACACACAGGACAGTAGAACTATTATGCAAAGATAACTTGATAAGTGAGAACCTTGGGATTAATTCTGACCTTTCCAGGGTGTTGTCTCTTTTTAATTATTTCGTCTTTATTCTTTATGGTTTGCTTTGTATATATCTGTTGGCTTGTTGTCTCCCCCTAAGGCCCCTCAAGCCTCCATGGGGGCTGGTTGAGGCACACACAGATTACCCCCAAGCCTTGATGGGGGCTGATCAAGGCACACAGTAATAATCCAGCTTGTGCATTCAACCCTAAGGTTCCCCCTAAGCCTCAATGGGGGCCAGTTGAGGCACACACAGCCTTTGTGCATTCAACCCTAAGGTTCCCCATTCACTGACCAATGCCCACCTGCTTCACATGGGCAACAGAACATAAAAGGCATATTGCCAGCAATAGCCCCATAAGTTTACATTACCCTGTCCCTGTATCTCACTGAGCAGACGCAATGGATGTTTGTATTATTTATCATTATATATTGCTGCACAAGCGTGGTGGAGATGTTTTGAACCATAACCGCAGTTATGGTTCATTAGTCATATCTAATACCTGGGAACAAGAGATTGTTATGGCTATGGATCCTGGGAAAGTGAACTCTAAGAAACAATAACAAAAATGAACTTTACGCACACTAAAATCCACATTACTTATAGGGACCAAGAAAGTTAATGTGATCTTGGAGCACATTAAGAGAGGCAGAACTGTCAGGAATAAGGGAGTAAGGTTACTGATATACTCTGCCCTGGTCAGACCATATAGGAAGTACTATGTTCACTCCTGGGCATAACATTTTAGATTGATAAACTAAAGAGAGGAAAGGACTTCATGCCTTATGAGAATCAGCTGAAGGAACCAGGAATGTTCACTTTAGAGAAGAAAAGGTTTAGACTTTTCCTTTATGAACCAGGCTTTCTTGTGGAAAATGGATTGTTTGACCCAGAAGGCCAGCCATAGGAGCAAAGTGTAGAGGTTTCAAAGAGTCACGTTTAGGCTTTCCAACAGTGAGAACTTCTCCAAAGCGAAATGGGCTGGCCGGAGGTGTGCTCCTTCCCCCCTACTGGTTTCTAACAGAGACCAGGTGATCAATCCCTGGCCAAGCGTGTCGTAGAGGGGAATCTTTTTCAAGCACACATTAGATCATGAGGTCACTGAGGGCGTATCACCAGAAGAGAACAGTGGTCCTTCAGCACCAGACATGTAAGCTGCATGCTTTTCTTCATATTTGTGTCATCTCTATTGTGTGAGGAAGAAATGTTTGCTACTATTTTTCAGTCAGTCAACAAGTATTTACTAAACACCTGCTATATGTTAGGTATTAGAAATACAAGCACAAAGAATGTACTTGCAACTTTATATTGGCTCAAAGGGTCCAGGCAGATTAATAACTCTTTGAGCATAATATATTCTGAACTTCTAAAGTTCTAAAGTTACTATACTATTTCAGTAAGTGGCTTTTGTCTGGAACTAATCACATCCTCTTACTAGAAAAGGTAAACACACCGACCAGGGCTCTTGAGCAATGCTTTTCAATGCATGTGACTTTGAATCTGGGATGACTTTGCCTGGGAAGACTCATAGTGCAAACCACACTGAAAAATGACACATATGAGCATTGTCTGGAAGCTTCATAACATTAACACCAAGCTAGCCCCTAAAGCCATTCCAAAGGTGCGGCCCTAAGTGCTTCAAGTAGCTGTCAGAAATGTTATTAATTTTCTTGTTTTAATACCTCCTGAATGACTTTTTTTTTAAATCCTTCTTTTGGTAGCACTTTAAGATGATCTAACATATACATGCATCCATTAACATAGAAATACACATACATCTCTAATGACTTTCATAGCTAACTGAAATTTTCCTTTGTTGTTTGGGATTCATATGCCTAAGAAAGGGCCAATTTAAAGTATTTTCATTTTATGAAATTCACCTTTGGAAAGCCAGGTGGTTCAGTGGATAGAGTGCCAGGTCTGGAGTCAGGAAGACTCCTCTTAGAAATTTAAATCTGACCTGGGACACTTACTGTGTGACCATAAGCAAGGGACTCAATACTTTTGGCCTCAGTTTCCTCATCTGTAAAATGAACTGGAGAAAGAAATGGCAAACCACTTCAGTATCTTTGCTAAGAAAACCTCAAAATGGTCATGAAGAGTCAGGACTGAAACAACTCAACAATTCACCTTTAAAATGGATTGCCCTTCCTTCTAGTTAGTGACTGATACCTTCCTGAATAATAACAGACATTTGTTTAAATTTTTAAGCTTTTGCAAAGTACTTCATATACATATATTATTCCATTTTATTCTCACAACAACCCTTTGAGATAAGTGCTGTTATTATCACTGTTTTATAGATGAGAATTGTAAGACTGAGAAAGGTTAAGTAATTTGCCCAGGATCCCACAATAGGTAAGTGTATGAATCAGGATTTTTATCCAGGTCTTAAATAACTCAAATCGAGTTCTCTGTTACCCCATGCCGTGTTTCTTAGTTACCTGAATGAAGTCAACAATGCAAGGATATTGTTATGCTTTGGACTCTTTAGCTCAAGTCTGCGATCTAGGCTGATGTGTTCCTTATTTGCTCGGGCTCCCAACATAAAACAACACTTACAATGGGATTAGAATGAGATTCAGGACTATTTTAATGCCAACAGGTGAACCCTGAAGTAGCCCCCAAATGCACATTAGTTATAAATAATGAACCTGAAGACCTGAGTGCCCAGACCCTACTAGGTTTGCTCTCATATTATGGGAATTGAGTTTTGCATCTGAATTCTTTCTGTGCTTGAGGTTTTCCCTTTGTCACTAGGAAACTGGTTTCTGTAGCCCCTATGAATCCTTTTATGGCATATCCTCCTGGGGTAGCATTTCATTCTAATTGTCCATTAGGCAGTGCTAAAGTACACTAACTTCCTTGTAGCTGATGGAATTCTGAAGCAGCCAGGAGCTGCAATTCTAACATAGCAGACCAATTCTTCTGGAATGTTCTTTGCATTGGCAATGAATACCAGATGGGTTCTGGGTTATATGACACTCTTAAATAAAGTGTTACCTATTTTATTCTTTTACAATCAGTCGCATCGCTTCTCTGCTTTGATTATCTATCTCAGCATGAACTGATAATAGGGGCCCATTTGAAAGCCTCAAGGTGAAAATTGTTTCAGATAAAATGTATTTTGGTACTGAAATGAATATACATCTCACACACAATAATGCTATAGATGGGCATTCTTCTTGAAGTTCCACAACATTAACACAGAGCTAGTCCCAAAAGACATTCCAAAGGAGTGCTGTCGTGGGGCAGCAGAAAGGGGAGAGGCTTCATACTTTAGTACCAATCTGAAATGCACTAGAGAGTTATGAAATATTCAAATTTTCTAATGAGGTTTGCATTGCCCTCTGCAGACACAGGATAGATTAGTGCCTTGGGTGGGGACTGGGAGCCAAGGAGGAAGAATCCGTGGATGAATTTGCAGGATTCAGAGATAAGATTCCTTCACTCTTTTTTTGAGCTTTTTTTTTAAAAAATATATAATAAGAAAAAGAAACATTATAAACTTATATACAAAAGAAGAAAAAAAAACATGTCATCTGAACAACAGAATGTAAGAGAGGATTTAAAATATATAGGATTCCTTTAAGAAGTTTGCCAACTATTAACTAAAAAATGAAAGATTGCTGCAATTCACTAATAATGAGAGATGCAAGTCAAAACAATTCTGAGGTTTCACCTCACACACGAAGTTTATATGACCGTGGGGAATTGTTCGTTTACCTTCCTCTGTAAATTAAGATAATACTCATAGGAAATACGTTAGTTGAGAAATTCAAGTATGTAGAAAAGGGTCTTCTAATGGCCCCCTTCCTCCTCAGAAGGTCTGAAGGAAAAGAAATCAGTAAGACACCAGGAAATAAATGGGAAGCTGTTTGGAGAGGGGCATACAAAACCTGAATGTTCTTGAGGGTTTTTTTTTTCCTTCACACTTGAAGAGACTTCCAATCAACTATTCCAGATAGAACAATGTTCTACCCTCACTCTTTCAGAGGAAAGTTACACATCCCCTTTGGGGTTCTAGGGATACCTGTAAGGGGTTAATGTGACTCTTTTTAATGCTACTGACTTGAGCCTTCACTCTAGGTTAATTGACAGTTCCTATGTAACTTATTAATATCAATTAGCCTTATTTTTTTCTAAGCAAAAACAGAAGTGCAAACATTCTTCCCCAGGACAACTGAAAGGCACACTCTATCCTATACCACCTGAGTCCCTAAAGGAGTGGTGAGTGAACATATTAGAAATTAGGGATTATTAGCCTTCTCATCAAGTATTTACCTTGTTTTGAGGTCTTTGTGGCCTAGGCCATGGAGACAGCTGAAATTGCTTTATCTCTGTCTAGTTGACTTTTTAATCCTTTATTTAACAGTTTTGGGGGGATATTTTTTTTTAATTTTATTCCATAAAAGATCTGTTGACTGTAGGTGGGCCATCTCCAGTTGTCCTGATCTATATCTGGCCACTGGACCCAGCATCTCTCATTATTAGTGAATTGCAGCAATCTTTCATTTTTTAGTTAATAGTTGGCAAACTTCTTAAAGGAATCCTATATATTTTGAATCCTCTCTTACATTCTGTTGTTCAGATGACATGCTTTTTTTCTTCTTTTGTATATAAGTTTATAATGTTTCTTTTTCTTATTATGTATTTAAGTTTTAGTAATTTTTTTAATAAAAAACTTTGTTTAGCCCTCCCTCACTTAAATCCAATTCACTTTCAAGTCATGGCATCATCTTCCTGAAGTAATGTTCCTCTTCAAGAACAAAGGACTAGGGGCGGCCAGGTAGCACAGTGAGTACGAGCACTGGCTCCAGTGTTGAGAAGACCTGGAGATCGAATTCTGGGCTCAGACACTTAGCACCCACCCAGAAACACCTGGCCGTGTAACCTTGAGCAAGTTACTTAACCCCAATTGCTTAGGGGCAGCCAGGTGGCTCAGTGAGTAAGAGCACCGGCTTCAGTGTCGGGATGACCTGTATCAAATCCGGGCTCAGATACTCAGCACCACACCCAGAAATAACTGGCCGTGTAACCTTGAGCAAGTTACTTAACCCTGATTGCTTTAAAAAACAAATAAAAAAAATAAAAGAATGAAGGACTAATCACAACAACAACACAACCTGTGCGGGAGAGTGAGCTCAGATGTAATGCAGTTTCTATTCAACATTGGTCCCACAAGGTTCACATTCAAATTCAGCATAACCTCTGGAGGAAATATGTCTTATCTAGCTTATCTCCCCAGACCTCTCTCTACCTTGATGCTAAAGGTCACCCGCTGCTCTTCAGGGCTTTGATGCTAGACTGGTTGTCTTCAAAACATGGCATAGACTCTGCTGCTGGACCTCCTTGATGACAAGTTCTCCTGACCTTTTGAGGTACACAAGGTCGTAGCTATTTCCAGTCTCTTTCACCTAAAACAGGAAAGAAGAAATGCTGAGGCAAAGAACTGAGATTCGGATCCACAGACTACTTATCAGCCCTAGAGAGGGAGAGCCCAAGGTCTCTTCCCTTATGGCACTGTTTGTGTCTGTGTCTCTCACCTTCACACAGCCAGGCAGGAGTTTGTGAGCTCAAAGGGACTGATTTGTGCTAGCTCGTGACGTTAGAATGGACCCTGGTTCTAGCTACGCAGTCAATAAAAACATTCTTCTCCGTCAGCTAGCTACAGAATGTTGACACATGCTCCAGATCTCTTCCTTCATATGTCATCTTGCTTCCCTTAAAGTCTGGTCTCGGTTGTACGTTATCGTCAATTGGGGTTTGCTCTTTTTGCTGCAGGCTTCATGGTGCGACTGCTTCTGTTTCTTGGTCCAGACAAGAAAGATCTCCTGGATAGCTTCATTTAAAGGAGACCAAGAGTGACAAAGCTGGTCAACATTGTTTGCAAAACCAGAGTTTTATGAGAGAGAAGGTTAGCAACTCCTGAGAAACATCAGCAGAAGGTGATGGATGCCCAGCAGACTTGTCCAACTCCCATGCATGCCCCCCCCCCAATTCTTTATATCACGTGAAGTGTTGATCCTGGTATATTACTAATGCTCAACTCCTCCTCCTGATCTTTTCCCCACCCTTGAGAACGGTGGCAGGTAATCAGGAGGATGATTAGGAAAAATGATTGGATGAAATAGTTTCTTAAAGTTTTGCTATGTAAGTTATAATTATTCATATTACTGTTTTTAATAAATGAGGCAGTCACTAAAAAAAAAACAACTAAGGGTCTAAGAGAAAGTTTGTCACTTGAGAACAACAGACTCTCCAAAATGTGATAAGGTAATGGGACTAACAAAAGAAATATTTACAGATTTTCATAATTCTCTTATTTCAGAGCAATATTCCTTTTTTAAAAATTCAGACGGCACTTGTGCCTTTGAGCCTGGGGTTGTAGAAGAGTGAATAATGAAAGGCTGAACACCCTTTATTGATCAATGTGGCCTTTGGAAAAGTTAGAACATGAACACTGAATACCTTATGAAATGGTTTTGAGGACTTAAGGGTATTGACTACTGGTGGCCACAATACATACTACACTCCCTTTTCTAGTTAATTAATTAATTGACAGACTTCTTTTCTGTAGGTTACAGAGAACAGAGAAATGTGGGCAGTGATGGTTACAGCAACAGTTACAGTTACAATTATCCCACGCCTCTATCACTTTGTAAATCACTGGAGAAACTTCAAGTGCTAAATTGATATCAGTTATTATTTTTTTTTAACAAGGAAAGGGATGTCACCAAAAGAAATATATTCCTTGAGAGAGTATTGTAGAAGCTGGAAGGGAACATTGCTTGCTTGTAGGCAAACAGCACTGGCCGTGGCCCTCACTGGTTTTTTAGTACTAACTGGACACATTTTCTCTTTCTCCCCCTCAGTCTTGAGTCCTGCCCTTCATAATGCAGAGTTGGAAATCTGGCAAGGGAGATAACAGGCAGGCCACCCTTGGCAACACCATCTTTGTAGGCACAATTCGACCATTAATTAGAACTAATCATTTAAACCTCCTGTGCTTCGATTCCTTCATGTGGAAAACAAGGCTACTATCACATGGTGAGCAAATGAGAGAATTCCTTTGAAATCATGAGGACAAATTATATAATTCCAATGAAAGTTCCCCAGGTTCTTTAGGTGAAAGGTCCAAGGGAGCTTGGCATTGCCGTTGTTGTTCTTCCTTTGTTTTCAAAGAGGACCGGTGACATCACGTTGGGGTAAAATGGTGGATGATGGGTGATTTCTTGACTTGCGAGTGAATTGCATTTAAATGACATACAGTTGCACAAAGTCATCAGCTTCTATCTTTTCCAATCATGGAAATCTAGTGGCAGGAAAAAAGTCAGGACAACTGGCAATGGCCAGGGATGCAGTGGAAGATCTTGGTTTAGGGTAACAAAAAGGGAGAAGAAGAAAAGTCGGCATTTAT
Source organism: Petaurus breviceps papuanus (assembly GCF_028583685.1). Classification (NCBI taxonomy): domain Eukaryota; kingdom Metazoa; phylum Chordata; class Mammalia; order Diprotodontia; family Petauridae; genus Petaurus; species Petaurus breviceps. Next base: position 7,363,265 of record NW_027186546.1, on the reverse strand, counting down.
ATATAGCACCTTAAGGTTCACAAAGCACTTTACAAATATTGCCTTCTTTGGTGCTCACAACAACCCTGAGAAGCAGGTGCTTTTATTATCACCATTTTATAGATGAGCAAACTGAGTCAGACAGAGGTAAGTCATAGAGTCATATGACTCAGGGTTATAGAGTTAGTAAGGGTCTGAGGCTCCAGGTCCAGGTGTCTCTCCATTGAGTTACCTATCTCCCTAGAGTCCAGATCTCTACCATTAACTATCTATATTACCTTGGGCAAGTCATGAAACCTTTCCTCATCCCTTCAGTTTCCTTATTCTCAAACCAATAAAAAAAAAATAAGGTATTTGAGAGCAGAGAATTGTTTCATATGGTCCCTTGACTGTAGTAGACTATAAATGTTCATTGAATCAAATTTTATCTATAAAATGGAAACATGAAGCTAGATCTTTTTCTAGACACTAATATTCAAGGCAGAATAATTCAAGGTAAAATGCCATTAAAACGTAAAATCCTTCCTAATGAGATTATTTATATGTTGTTGTCAAATGTTTGTACTAATAATCTTGCTAAAATAGACATAATGATAATGATAAAATGTGTTCCTAAGTCCTTACCCATTAGCAGTCAACCCAATAGAGAAAGATACCTATTATGCATATTTCATGTGCAGAATGCTCTTTTTGAATGCATTGCTAGTCTCAGTAAAAAAAAAAAATGTACGTATTTTTCAGTTTGGAACTTTTGATTTTGTGGAGAAGCTTTTATTCATGAATTAATTCAATTCTCCCCCTCCCCAAGGAGTGCTCCCAAGAGAATTGGAAAGTTATTTTCACGTAGGCCCCTGCTTGCTATAGTTTCCACCCTCAGACACAATCCCAGAGAAATTTGTAAAAGAGTCTCAGGGTCCCATTTTTACCACCTTATTTTCATCTTTGATTATTTTCTTTTTTTTTTTTAAGCAATCAGGGTTAAGTAACTTGCTCAAGGTTACACGGCCAGTTATTTCTGGGTGTGGCGCTGAGTATCTGAGCCCGGATTTGATCCAGGTCATCCCGACACTGGA
>NW_027186546.1:7332589-7362203 GCF_028583685.1 Petaurus breviceps papuanus | reverse complement strand
CCGACACTGGAGCCTGTGCTCTTACTCGCTGAGCCACCTGGCTGCCCCCATATTTGATTGTTTTCATTCCTTTACTTCTTCCTTGACTGCTTCACCCCACATATCTGATCAGTGGCCAAGTCTTGTCAATTCTAGCTCCACATCTCTTTTATCACTCCCTTTCCCTCTACTCATATAATCACCCCTCTAGTTCAGGCCCCTATAATTTAGACTATCACAAAAATAATCTAAGTGATCTCTATGCCTTAATATTCCCCCATCTCCAATCTGTCCTGCATGGAACTGCCAAAGTGATTTTCCTAATACATGTTTGACCATGAAACTCCCCACTAAATAAATTCAAGTGGCTCCTTATTTCTTCTAGAATAAAATATATACACCTCTGTTTGACTTTTAAAGCCATTAACAGCCTGCCCAAAGCTGGCTTTCATGCTTTACTGCCCATCACTCCCCTTGCCAGGCTTTATGATCTGAACAAACTGGTCTTCCAGCTGTTGTTCACACATGGGACTCCATCTCCCCTCTCTATGCCTTTGCATTGACCATGTATTGTGTCTGGGTTTTACTCTCTCTTTGTTTTCTTGATGATCTTCAAGTAGAGACTGGATGAATATTTGTTCTGTATGCTATAGTGTGTATTCCTTCACATATGGGCTGGACTAAATAGTTGCTGGGGTCCTTTCCTACTCTCAAAATTTTGTGATTCTCAAATTCTTTGGTTAAGAAGGTGTTTTTTCTTATATTGAGGAGAAATCAGATCCTCTGTTGCTGATACCCATTGGCTCATAATTAAAGAGAAGAAATGTAATACTTTTTAAATTTTTTCATTCTTAAAATATTTGGAAAGAGTCACCATGTGCACTCTAAAACATTTAAAATTTGGGGTTCAACTCTGAGAATTTGCATAAGATTCTTCTCTTGGTGAAGAGATGATTTCTCTATATTCCATGCCTGCATAAGGGCATAAGTAGGCAAGAAAGATTTTTTTAGCAAATAATATAAATAAAATCCACTTATTTAAGCTAATAACAAACAAAAGTCTGAGGGAATAAGAGGGAAATAAATATGTCAGCTCAACTAAGAATAAGAGAAAGAATTCCCAATCTCACCCCAGGGAAAATTCTTCAGAGTCTCTATGAAGCAAGTTGGAAAATAAGGACATACTCAAGGTTTCTCTACATTTTAGCTTCTTCCAAAAGCCTTTTTCTCCCCCTAGGGATCTCTCCCGGAAGAAAGCCTTCTCCCAAAGCTAGAAGCCAGGGGGAAAAAAAAGCAATTCTCTTCTCCCAAGCTCCCACCAGCTCTTCTCCTCACACAGGAACAGAGTCAAGGTACCATGCTCTCTATCAATTAGGCAGTCATGCAATGACAAAATTTGAGTCTCAGATTACACATTCATTCAAGAAACATTTATTAAATACCTACATTCAGTCCTGTGCTAGGAACTAAGGGATGTATAAAAATGAGAGAGATAAGACATGATCCTTGCCCTCATGGTAACTAAATGCTATTTCCTTCTAGATCCTTCACTGGTATTTCAGGTTGATTATGTCCAAAAACAAACATCATCCTTCCTTCAAAACCTGATTTTTCTTTTGACTTCTCTGTTTCTATTTGAGCCACAACTTACCTTGTCTCCCATTTTTCTAATACAGTCTAGTAGGACAAGACACAAACACAGATAATCATAATGCTACTATTTAAGTACATCAAAGAGGTGTTTGTTTGTTTTTTTATTTTATTTTATTTTTAAGCACTGTGTGGGTCTGTTACCAGTTGGGGAATCAGGGAGGACTTCATGGAGAAAGTGGCATTTGATCTACATTCTAAAGGATGAGTAGGACTCTAACAGAAAAAGAAGGTTGGGTGTTTGGGGAGGTTGGAGGGAGGATGGGGGGATATTTCAGGCATAGGAAACAGTATAAGCAGAGGCATGGAGGTAGCAAAAAACAAGGTGTGGTCAGGGGCAGGGTGTATTCCAGTTTGTCTGGAGTGTAGAGTGTATGGAAGGGAGTAGCAAGCTATAAAGGTGGGGAAATGGACTATTACATTGTGGAGAACTTCAAATTCCATGCAGAGCCATATGAACTTTCTGAATTGGGTAAGAAGGAACCATTCAAATTTTCATGAGCAGAGAAGTGTCCTGAATAGATTTCTGCCTAGGAAAGAATGTTTTGACATCAGTGTGAAAGGTAAATTGGAGAGGCCATAGTTGGGGCAGCAAAACTTGTTAGGAGACTAGGGGAATGACATGGTACAATGGAAAGAGAAATTCAGAGTCATACGGTCTGGGTTAGTCTGGGCCCCAGTGTGTTCATCTGTAAAATAAGGGATCAGATGAGATGACTCCTCCTCCAGTACCTTACAGTTCTAGATTCATTATCCTGTGACTTATTGACATCCTATTTCAGGAAAAATTATAGTAATAATATAAGTAAAAATGGTTTAAATAATATAAGTGGATAGGAATTAGGACCTATGTTAAGGTGATGATAGTGGGCATAGAGAGGAGACAGATATCAGAGATGTTATGAAGGTAGCAGCAAGATGGTGCAGCACATAAAGCGCTGGGCCTGAAGTCAGGAAGACTCACTTCCTAGCTGTGTGACCCTAGGTAATCAGTTAACCTTCTTTGCCTCAGTTTCCTCATCTGTAAAAATGAGCCAAAGAAGGAAATGGCAAAACACTCTAGTATGTTTGCCAAAAGAAAAAACCAAATGGGGTCAGGAAGACTGAAATGACTGAACAACAACATGGAGGTGTGTAATGGGAATGCAAATTTGGAAGATCTTCCCTGCCCCTAGGCTAAAGTGCACCTGAAGCCTGGGGTGGGAGGCTTGTTTTTCAGTAGATACTTCTTGATTGGCCAGTGAGTCAACAAGGTTGTTACATTCTCTGAGCCAGGAGAAGGCTATATAAGCCCTGATGTGTAGCTTTGTTTTGGGACTCACTTTGAGAAGTGTTCTGTGATTTGATCTGAATTCTGGGAAGCCGTTGTCAAGAGTCCCCCAGCTTTGAAAAACCCAGATGTGGAAACCCAGATGTTGACTGGGTATGGATGTAATGGTTGGACAGTTTGGAAAGCTGTCTACTTGATCTGTTAATGTCTTGATAATTCTGTCTGTATATTTTGAGGTTTGGGGTGCTGACCTTTTTCCCCTGAACAAGGTAAACGATATATGTCTGACTGATTAAAGTAAGCTTGTTAACCCATTTTGAGTTGCTTTCCTTTAACAAAGCAGATCCAAGAACCTGTGGTGCAGCAAACCCTGAGGACGCTCGGGGTGCTTGCTGCTACAAGGTGGAATCAACGCAAATTGGTAACTGATTGTGTAAGAAGGTGAGGAAAAAGGAGATTCTAGGATTGTGCCAAGATTTCAAAACTGAGGTACAAGGTTAATCATTAATAATAATGATGACATTTATACCATGGTTACTATCTGCCAGGCACTGTGCCAAGTACTTCATGATTATCTCATTTGATCCTCACAATAACCCTGGAAGGTAGGAACTATTATTATCCCCATTTTACAGATGAGGTAACAAAAGTTAAATGACTTGTCCAAGGTCATAGCTATTAAGCGTCTGAGGCCAGATTTGAACTCTGGTCTTCCTGACTCCAGGTTCATCACTTTACCACTGAGCCATCTAACTGGTGATTCGTACAGAAAGAGTAACGTCAAAAGAAGGAAGAGCTTTAAAAGAAGGATAATGTTTGATTTTTATATAATGAACTCGAAATATCAATGGGAAATGTGCATAATAATATCTTTTAAGCAGTTTGGAAATGTGTTACTGGAACTCAGAACAGAGATGGGTCTGATTCAAGATTCTAGAGCTGGAAGTCATCTAATCCAGCCCCTTTATTTTACATGGAATATAACTGAGACTTAGAACAGTTAAGTGATTTGCCCAAGATCACACAGATAGTGTCAGAAGCAAGATTTGAATCCAGATCCTCTCACTCCAAAGCCAGTGTTCTACTGTACAACAAAGCCATAGGAGAGAGTGAGAGTGTAGATGAAAAGTGGAGAGAATCAAGTACAAACCATCGGTGAACGATGACATTCTAGAGTTAAGAAGAGAATGCAGAGCTAGGAAAGGAGACAAAGAAAGAGGAGTTAGAGAAGTGAGAACAATCAAGAGAATGGGATATCTTAGAGAGGATATCTAACAGGACTCGGTTGCTAATAGTATAAAATTCCATAGATTCCAAATCTGTTTCTGTTGCTAGCATACGCTCTATCCCATACAGCTTTGGATAATCTACACATGTGATTAATATATCATCTAAAGCACAATCAAAGTCACAGATAAAAGTCGTTTAGTAGCACCAGGCATGATGGAACCCTGTTGGCACACCAGCAGAGAAGTCTATATAGGTTGACATTAATACATCAATCAATACTCATGGGGCTTGGTGAGGCAACCAGTTCTGAAAACTCTTACTTCTTCCTGTAGACAGTTCTCTGTCTTTTCCATAATAATTTCTTGAAACCTTTTCTTAAAAGCCTTAGTAAGGTTCAAATATATTTCGTCTATGGTATTCCCTCAGCACACCAATCTAGTGTCTTTGTCAAAAAGAGGGAAGCTATTTAAAGAAAGAGTTGTGAATGCAAAGGTAATTCATAGACCAATTTAGATTTTTAAGACTCATGGAAATGGTGGAAGCAAGGGAAGGTAACAGAGATGACCACGCAAAAAAAGCAGTGCTATAAAAATAGCAATAAAAATGATAAAGTCGGGGCAGCCAGGTAGCACAGCGAGTAAGAGCACCGGCTCCAGTGTCAGAATGACCTGGAGATCGAATCCCAGGCTCAGACACTTAGCATCCACCCAGAAACACCTAGCCGTGTAACCTTGAGAAGTTACTTAACCCCAATTGCTTAGGGGCGGCCAGGTCGCTCAGCGAGTAAGGGCTCTGGCTCCAGTGTCGGGATGACCTGGAGATCGAATTCTGGGCTCAGATACTCAGCACCACACCCAGAAATAACTGGCCGTGTAACCTTGAGCAAGTTACTTAACCCTGATTGCTTAAAAAAAAAAAATGATAAAGTCATTAGTGAACCAATATCAGCTTGTAGGGAAGTCTCTAATTGGAGTGTTCCAAGAGTCTTTCCTTGGACCTACATCATTCTACATTTTAACATATGATTTGAATGGATATATAGATGGCATATAACTAACCTGAAACCCCATAGCATCTCTCCTATCAGTGATTCTGCAATTACATTGGGAAATTCTTTCAGTATCCCCAGGATATCACTGCAAGGCAGTTAGGTAGGATAGTGTTAGAGTGTTGGACTTAGGTCATTCTGATTTTAAATCGTGAGTCAGATACTGACTAGCTATGTGACCCTGGGCAAATCACTTGACCTCTTTCAATCTGAGTTTCCTTATCTGTGAAATAGGGATAATAATAACAGTCCCTACTATACAGGGTTGTTGTAAGCATCCAATGAGATAAGGTATGAAGAAGTATTTCACAAAAATAAAAACACTATCTACATGCTGCTTCTATAACTATCACCAGTACCACCACCACCACCAGCATCAGCAACAGCACCACCACCACCACCACCACCACCACCACTACCACTACCACTACCCCCCACCCCTCCCACCACCACTTACCACCACCATCCCAGATAACTTTAACTCATTGTGGGAAGTTGTGTTCCTTACATTTCTAATAGAGAAGATTCACTAAGTTTTATTTATGTGTTAGGAGAAATTCTAGACTAATAATTTCCAAATAAATTTCTTTTTGTGTTGCTCACAAAACCACTTCATAATCTTCCATGATCACCTCTACTTCTATGCATTTGGTAAAGCTATTCCTCCTCTCTAGCTGTGCCCTCATTTTTCCCCTCCACCTATCCCAATATTACACAATCCCTTAGGTCCTAGCACAACTCTTATCTCCTCAATGAAGCTCTCTGAGCTGGTCCACCCAGGAGGGTAATTGTGCCTAGAAAAAGGGTTTGGGCCAATTGGTACATACAAGGAGAGTAGTTGGGTAAATCCAGGAGGTCAAAGCTTCTTCCTCTAATGGACTCCCCAAACTGATCTAACCTAGTTACTGGAATCTTGGCTACTTGCATTTCTTCTATTTTCCTTTCACCGACCTCCATGGTACCCTGACTCAGCTCAAAGATCATAGATTTAGAACAAAAAGCAACTTAAGAGTTTATCTAGTCTAAATCTCTTATTTTACAGATGAAAGTCTCAGGAAAATTGTGACCTGCCCAAAATTACATAGGAAATAAGCAGCAGAGATGGAATTTGAACCCAGATCCCCTAAGTCTAGAACCTGCATTATTTCTACTGTATGCCTCCATATCTCTCCCTTTCAACCCCCTTTATGACTTTTCATCTCACAGGGTAGGTGTTTTTTTTTTAATTCTCCACTTCCCCTGCCTTGAATTGTTCCATAGACCCTTTGACTACATCTTCCAGGAATCTCCCTGTGTGATACTTCCTGCTGAGGGTCATCTTATTCTTTGTGGTCAAGACATTTTCACCAACAACTAAGACCCAAATACATTTCTTTGTCTTTAAACTCCTATAATAAATTCTCATGATATCATCCAATAGAATTCTATTTATCTGTAATTGCTTTTATTTTTTAAAAATTGTTCCTTATATATATATTTATTTCCTTGATAAGATTATAAGCAGTCCAGGTATAGACATCTCTTATATTTTCCAAAGTTTATTGGCCAGTTTAGTAAATGTTTGTTTCCAATTTGTTGTCAACTAGTGTTGTCGATAACAACCACTAACGAGAGAAAAAAACTAGTGGTTAATGATACCACTAGTCACAGAAAAGCAGAAGAGAATGGTGTTGAAGACACATCCCTCAGGTTATTAGAAAATAACCCATTTTAGGTAAAGAATTACACACAGATCACAGCATGTCAGAACTGCAAGAGACTTTTGGGATCATCCAGATCCTGACTGGTCATCGACACACCAGCATGAAGAGATCAGTAAAGAACCAAAGAGTGAAGCCTTGAAAAGTCCTGAAAAATGGGCCAGGCTGGAAGCCAACAGAACTTCCTGTACTCTGCCCAGGGTCATCCCCTTGGTGGGGCTGCTGACAGAAACTTACTTTTAAACACCCTGCTTGGGTTATTAGCCCTGATGGGGTATGTACAATATGGGACCACTTGCACCCACCATTACCATCTCTGCCCCATTATGTTCCATTTTCTCTATCTTTTTTTAACTTTCTTCTTCTTCCTTCATTTGTTCCTTTGTTTCTTCTTTTCTTCTTCCCTTCTTTCCTCTCCTCCTAACTTTTCTTTTTCCTAGGTCTCCATATCTCACCAAGGTTGTAAGTGCAAGGATTACTCACAGTCTGATCCCTTTATTGATCAGCAGGAGAGTTTTGACCTGCTCTGTTTCCAACCTGGGCCAGTTCATCCCTCCTTTGGCAACCTAGTGCCCCTTCTCCTCTCGCCCTGTTAATGCTGAACTTAGTGTGGGTACCCAAATGGCAGGGCCTTCTGCAGCTCAGAAATCCAGAGCCCAGCAGATCTGCCCTCCTCCACCCCTCGGGTAGCTGAGATTATAGTCGCAGGCCACCGTGCCTGGCATTCCATTTCCCAAATGCAGCAAATGAGACTGACATGAAAAAAGGACTAGAACCTGACTTCTGCATTGCAGTGCTCTCTCTATAACACCCCACCATCTGCAATTAACTCTTGATTGACCCCTAGGGAGATACGCATTCTTCTGCAGCATCTTTCTTCCAGTTTTATTTATATTCAACTGCCATCTGTAGCTTCTCACAGATATTCCACTGACAAATTGTAAAGTAAACAGTAAACCTGAACCAAACAAGGTAGATTGGAAGGAAGTAAACCAAATCACTCTACACCTCCCAGGGGCCATTTTTTTTTAAACTGGGAAACGTGAGCTGACTCAGCATAAATGAAATTTCTCATCTATGACTTTAGGCAGTACTGTCAAACTCAAGCAGCATAGAGAACAGGTCCTAAAACTAACCAAAGCTAATTCCGGCAGTTCCTACAGGAAAGAGAGTAGCAATAACCGGCAACAATTCCTGGCAACAGCTATGAGGACATGAATTCATCAGGCTCTTCTAGCTAGTTCAAAACTTACTCTCCTCAACCTTATTCTCCCCATTCATTTCTTTCTAAGAAAGAAATAGAGACAGAGATACAGGAAGTCAAGAAGAGAGGGAAGGAAGGAAGAAGGAAAAGGGAAGATAGAAATGATAATAACACTAGGTGGCAGTGACTTCATTATTTGGATTATTTCAATACTGACAGGCCTATAGCTTGATTCAAATTTGTATTTGAAAGGGAGACTTTAGAGACTATGCATATCTCCTTGCTGTGCATTATTTATATACTATATTTACAGGTCTGCCTTTTAATACAATAATCATAACATATAAGTGTTTTAAAATTAATTTTTAAAGTTTTGATGCATCTCTTCTCTGGGACCAAGATTGGTCACGACTAACCAGTACCTGTTACTGAAAGCTAATTAAGTTTAGTTGGCTAATTAACATCAATTAATAATCAATGAGGGATAGTACATTATGAGCAATACCTTTAGAATTCCCAACCCTTTCAAGTTAGCTTTAGGGAGAAAAGTAACCAGCTGCCCTCTGGCAAACCAGCCTAACAACATGAATGGCTATTTGAGGTAGTAGCCCCAGAGCCCGTATTCTTTCTTCATTTTAAAGACTGAGAAACCAAGGCTCAAATATCACAGAACCATGAGATATAGATTATGTAAGAGGTGGAGGTGAATTCAGTTGCTTTCTGGTCCAGCACATGCTATTATGAAACCAATCAATCTGTGCTTTACAGACTCATTGAGATCATACCAAGGAGCTTGCAGATTGTGTTCAGGATCACAGGAGGATGGAGCTGGGAGTGTAAGGAGCAGAACATATGTGATATCAGAGAAGAAAATATTAATGCAATCTACATCTTAGACACAAGTCAGAATCAGTTTTTATTTACTTTATTTTTATTCTTTATCCAAACACGATGGAGTCCTGGAAACATTCTGCCATAGCTGAAGTCAATTCACTTCTTGTTGGAAAGAATGAGGGGGTATTATATATAAATACTTAAGTAAAAAATATCACTGGGGCAAAGTGTTGGCTTAAAGCAAGAAGAGGATAAAACAAAATCTTAAAAAAGAAAGAAAATTTAGAGATACAAATCTAGAAAAATGTACACCTTACTCTCATAATTTCAAATGTGTCTAAAGAATCCAATAAAACAAAATACAGTGGCAGAATGGTTTAGAAAATCAAATCCTATAATATGCATCTAAACAGGAAAGACTCACATAAAATCTAAATGGAAGGTTAGAACAAAATTTACTATGCCTTAGATGAACCCCCCCAAAAGCAGGAGTTTCAAGCATGTCATCAGAAAAAGTAAAAATGAAAGTTGACAATATCAATAGAGTAAAACAAGAAAATTTTATTAGGCTTAAAATATCTAAGACAATGAACCAATGTCAACATTAAATCTATATGCATCCAGTGGTATTACATCTAAATTCATAAAGGAAACAGAACACCAAATAGAGAGCTTATATAATCCAATCTCAGAAAAGGAAATTGAACTAGCCGTAAAGGAACTGTCGGGGAAAAAATGCCTGATCCAGATGGATTTACAGGAGAATTCTATCAACTTTTAAAGAACAACTTATATACTATATAAATGAGTCTCAAAAATTGAGAAAGAAAGCACTCTACCACACTTGTGTTATGGGACAAATATTGTTCTCATACTTAAACCTGGGAAGGATAAAGCAAAGAAAGAGTATTGTAGAACAATATTCTGATTTCCCTGGGCTGCGAATGCCCTTCTCCCTCTTTTTCTCCTTCTTCAATAATCAGCTTTTATGCATATTGTGTATAGGCTTCTATGTGTGTGTGTATATAGATAGATAGGTACATGTGTGTACTTGTATACTTATACTTAAGCATTGTCATTCTGATTAGGCTGTGATCTCCTCTGAGAAAAGAGACTCTTTCACCTTTGTTTTTCTAACCCAAGTGACTAAGAAAATGTTTGGTGCATAATAAGCATGTAACAGTGCTTCTTGATTTTTTAAAAGATGAATACTGATTCAAATTTTTTTAATAAAGTCTAGGCAAAATGACTATAGCTATTTGTCAAAAAATTGCTTGTCAAATCAATTTGGATTTCAGTTAAGAATCTAAGGGTGGTTCAGCATTAAGAAAACATTTAACATATTTAAGCATATGAAAAGAAAAAACAAATCCAAAACAATGATTACATCAATGAAGAAAAGGCCTTTGACAAAGTCTAGTAAATTCATTATTCCAGATCAGTTTTTGTTGTTGTTTAGTTGTTTTCCGTTGTCACTGACTGTTCATGATTCCGTCTGTGGTTTTCCTGACAAAGATACTGGAATGGTTTGCCATTTCCTTCTCCAACTCACTTTACAGGTGAGGAAACTGAGGAAAACAAGGTTAAGTGTCTTGTCCAGGATCACACAGCTAATAAGTGTCTGAGGCCAGTTTGCAACTCAACAAGATGAGTTTTCCTGACTCTAAGCCCAGTGCTCTATCTACTGGGCCACCTAGCGGCTAATCCAGCCCAGTATTTAACACCAGCACTAAGACAAGATCTAAATGATTACAAGACATAGGCATAACAGATCATATACAAGTTAGATGAACAAGGAAGGAAGTCTTTTCACAAGTATGGAAATTAGAAGTATCATAACCACATAAGGGATGATACTTTCCCACTTATTGTACATCATTCTCCTTCATATAGTCTATCCAGGGTCGGTCAACCTGCAACCTCACGGGCATCCCTTTGACTGAATCTAAACTTGTTCTGTGAAGTTTAGATAAGATGATCACAGAAGAAAAAAAAGGACAATTTGGATTAAATAAAATTTAAAAGTTTTGAAGAAAAAAACCAATGCAATTACAATTTGAATGGAAATAATTAGCAGGGGAAAGGTCTTTGCAGCCAAGTTTCAACGATCAAGGTCTATTAGACAAGATATATAAGGGACTGAATTTTAAAATAAAAAAAACAAAAGCCCTCCCTTCATAAGTAACTTGTCAAATAATATGAACAGGTAGTTCCCAAAGGAAGAAATCGAAGGTATTAACCAGTAACTGAAAAAAAATGCTTCAAATATCTATTAATTAAAGAAATCCTGTTAGGCTTATATAAGAGGTAGCACTTGAGCTGAGCCTCAAAGGAAGCTAGAAATTCTAGGAGGCAGAAGTGAGGTGGAATTATAGTCATGAGGGACCACGTGCTCAAAGACAAAGAAGTCTAAAGTATAGATTCACAAGGCCTTGAGGGCACGTATGACCCTCTAGGTTCTCAAGGATGGCTCTTTGACTGAATCTAAACTTCACAGAACAAGTGTGGATTTGGACAAAGGACTGTCATTGAGGACCAAAAGGGCCACGTATGACCTTGAGGCCACAAGTTCCCCAGCCCTGGATAGAGTATGTGAAGGAGAATGATGTGCAATAAGTGGGAAGGTATTACAAAGTGCCAGAATTGTACAGATGGAAGGCTCTTCAGCAACCAACCAGTGTGACCTACATTGGAAAATAGGGCAGCTAGGTGGTGTGGTGGACAGAGTGCTGAATCTAATCTGGAGGCTTCTCAAGCTCTTCCTGAGTTCAGATCTGATCTCAGACACTTACTAGCTGTGTGACCCTGGGAAAGTAACTTAACCCTGTTTGCCTCAGTTTCCTCATCTGTAAAATGCACTGGGGAAGGACATGGCAAGCCACTCTAGCATCTTTACCAAGAAACTCTAGATGTGGTCATCAAGAGTGGGGGACAACTGAAAGATGATTGAATAACATCTGAAAGGATTCTTTATGATAACACATCAGACAGCCAACTCACCTGCCTCTGCTTAAAGACCCCTACTGAGGGAAACCCACCAGCTCAAAAAGCACACTTTCTCTCTCTCTCTCTCTCTCTCTCTCTCTCTCTCTCTCCCTCCTCTTCCTCTGTTTTCCCCCTCTTCCTTTCTCCCCTTCTCCTTTTTCCCCTCCTTACCTCTCTCTTCCTCCCTCTCTCTCTTTCCCTCTTTTCTTCCTTTCCCCCTCCTTCTCTCTTCCTCTTTCACCTTTTCTCCTCTTCTCCCCCTCCCTCCTACTCTTCCTTTCTCTCTCCCTCTTTCCCTCTCTCCTCTCTCTCCTCCTCTATTCCTCTCTCCTCCCCTTCTCCCTTTCACCTTTTCTCCCCTGTTCCTTCTCTCCCTCTCTCCTGCTCTTCCTCTTTCCTTCCTTCCCTCCCTTTCTCTTCCTATCTTCTCTTTCTCTCTGGCTTTCTCCTTTCCTCCCCTTCTTTTTCTCTCTCCCTCCTATCTCTCACCTTCCTTCTTCTTCATCCTCTCTCATTTCAGCTTTTGGTAAGTGGCTATGAAGAATATAGGGGGTTACACCACCATCCTAGTTCAGCCCCTATCGCTTTTCTTGCGTAAATACAGTAGCTTCCTAATTTGTCTCCTGCATCCTGCATCTGGGTCTGTGCTTGCTAATTCATCTTCCACAGCTGAAAAATTGATATTGCTACAGCTTGAGTTTGACCATGTCATTCCTGTTTAAAAAAAATAACCCCAAGTTTCCCTCTTATCTCTAAGATGAAATATGCCTTTCTCTGCTGCTTAAAGCCTTTACAGGCTGGTTCTGCTCTACCTTGCGCTCAAAAATAAACTTCAGTGGTACAGGATTGGGGGTGGAGAGAGAGGGGCATGGTTAGACAAACAATTTATCTGAAAAAGGTCAGGGGTTTTAGCGAATTGCAAGCCCGATATGAGTCAGCAGCATGATGTGACAAGCAATAAAAGCTTATGAGGTTTGGGGTGACATAAAGAGAGGCCTAAGTTCCCAGAATAAAACCATTTCTGCAGTACCATATTGTATCTAGGGCATCAACATTCAAGGTCATTGAGAATGAGAGTGCCCAGAAGAAGGCAACCGATACAGCGACGGGATTGGAGTCCATGTTATGAGACCTGAGTTCTAGTCCCTACCTCAGCCACTAACTAGTGATATGACCTTAAGCGATATACTTAACCTCCCTGTGCCTCAGTTTGTGTATCAGTCAAATGGGCATAAAACATCGATATCATTTCCCTACACTGGCCCCTTGCCTCAGAGAGCCATTGTATGGATAAAAGAAGGCAGTTGAAACATGCTCTAAGAATGTGAGACCTGACTCTTTATATCAACCTGAAAGCGTGTATTTACAGCATAAATCCAGTAACAACTCACCAAAGAGGCTTGATGTGAATAATAGCTGCAGTATCAAACATGGCATATATTAAGATATATCAACAATCTTTGCTCCATGTTATGAAGGTCATATCATAAATTACATTTTTCATAAAAATCCCATTACTTTCAGGTCATTTTTATAAATGAGACAGCAATCTGTTAACCAAACTGGCTCACTTTTATCACTTTAAAGATGTGAAAAAAAAAAGATCTGCTCTGTTGGGTTCCTTTTCAATGAAAGAAATTGCTTTTCATCTCAGGATATGGTATATTGCCCTAAGATATACTATAGTTCTCTAGCTGTGGTTATGATAATAAGCTGCGCACATGCATCAGATTCTGTAACCACAGAAGTGTTACCTTTCTCTACTGCCAAGATAATCATTGAGTATATATGGATATATATGTATATCTATATATGTGCGTATATATATATATATATATATATATCATTCTCGACCTCTTTGATGCTTCTCTAGACCCAATCCTCTCTTTCTTCTCCCCACAAAGATAGTATTGAGAGCAATATTCTCTTATTTATCCCTCCCCCAACTACATTGTGGTTTATAACATAGAATTAAAACAGCTAACATTTATGTGGCATTTAAGGTTTGAAAAGAATTTATTATATATTTTGAGCTCATGTGATCTTCATAAACCCTACCTACCTGAGGTAGGTGCTTTTATTATCCCCAATTTACAGATGGGGGATTGCAATCTCAGAGACTGAGAGGGTAAGTGCCATGATTTCTGGGAAATAACTGAACAGTACTCTTCTTCAAGCTTTTGGTATCACTGATGTTTCATGGAAGATATCTGTGGTGAGGCACAAGAAGTTAATCACAGATTATAGATTATTAGAACTGTCAGAGACCTTGAAATCACAAAATCCATCCATCTTATTAAGGTATCAGGAACAACACGAAGGAATGGAAGCAGGAATTATCATGGCATTTTTGGAGGACAGTGAGGGGGCACTCCTGATGAAGAGTATATATTGGGGAGTGGTGGAAATACAAAGCAGTCCTCATTATCTGAGCTCCTAAACCCACCCTTCCTCCTAACTTCCCTCAAGGGCACCATCTTTCTAACAGATACCAAAGTACAAAACACTGGATTCATCTTCAACTGTTTTCTTTCTCTCTCATACATCCCCCCACCTTTATCCAATGAGTTATCAAATCTTGTCGAATTTATTTCCTCAATATCTCTTACATTCATCCTGGTATCTTTAGTCACACCCACATCACCCTGGTCCAGGTCCTCATCATTTCTTGCCTGTGCTACAGAAATAGCCTCTGAATTTGTCTTCCTGTAGCCAATCTGTCTCCCCACTAAGACATCCTCCACAGAGCTGGCTTTCTTCAGTCCCCTTTTCTTGGCACAGATTTAAGTATTTAAACATGCAATATGATTTTCATGACTAACCTGATTTATGTTATATGAGTAAAAATCAGAGTAAAGGAAACAGCTTATATAAAAAAAAAAAAGAAAAGAGTACATAACAGCAATGATTATTTGGCAAGAATGGGGAGGGAAAGTTGGGGAAAGAATAGATCTTTCAGAACTTCCTTCAGACCATGGTTTCAATAAACCTCCAGATACCTGAGTTCTAGTACCCACCTCAGACATTAACTGGTGATATGACCTTAAGTGACTCAGTTTGCTTATCAGCCAAATGGGCATAAAATATCTTTATTGTTTTCTCCGTGCTGGCCCCTTTCCTCAGAGAGTCATTGTATGGATAAAGGGCATAATCTCACCCCTCTGCTGCCTCTGAGAACTTCTCTTTCTCCCCCTGCTTGCCCCTCACCCCTCTGCCTTCACTTATCTCCATCTCAGATCATGACATCCCTACTGCAGCTGAGGACATCATTGCTTTGCTGAGGCGACTGCTCATTTCATTCAGTTCTAGGGCCTAACACCCACACTTTTCTCTCTCACAGATTGTCTGTTGTTCAAATCTTCTGGGTATAACTCGTCTACTTTCTTGCATAAAGAATTTTCTTCTCAGGACTGAGAGGAAATGTTTGTATCTCTGAGGTACAAATTCCAAAATACCAGATAGTTCTCAATGATAAATATAAAAAAATAATTTTAAGTATAAAAGAATTATAGTGCCTGCAGAATTCTTCAAACAAAATTCAGTAACAACCTATAACTGCTAGTACAATTGACTTAGAAGCCAAAATTTAAGCTACAAAACAATTGTTTTCAGGACTACTCATTAGCCATTTTTACATTTCACTTCACTGGCGTTGTCTAAATCAGCTGTGCTGGTAAAACAGTAAGGCTCAGCTCCTGTCTTTGTAGTGGCCAAACGAATGCCAAGCCAGTGATGTTCCGGACTTACCTTATCTGTTGTAACTCACAAAGTAATTCTCTGTGCTCGTCTATCTTCTTTTTTTAATTTTTAGTTTTTAGTTTTCAACATTCACTTTTATAAGATTTTGAGTTCCAAATGTTTCTCCTTCCCCAAGATAGCAAGCAATCTGATATAGGCTATACATGTACTACAATCATATCAAAACATGTTTCCACATTAGTCATGTTGTAAAAGAAGAAATGGAACAAAAGGAGACCACAAGAAAGGAAAAAAAAAGGTGAAGATAGTATACTTCAATCTTCATTCAGACTCCGTAGCTCTTGCTCTGGATGCGGATAGCATTTTCCATCACGAATCTTTGGAATTGTCTTAGATCATTGTATTGCTGAGAACTAAATCTATCAGAGTTGATCATCATGGCATTGCTGTTACCATTGTACTCTTCTACCGTAAGGTGGTATTTGGTTACCCACTGGGGAAAGAAACAGAAAAAAGAAGGAAAAGAGGCCAATACTGCTCTACTTGCCTTCCCTCTTCACCCAATATAGGACATTTAGTAGCCAGCTCCAACTGCTGCCACCATGTACATGGGACCAATATGACAGGAACAGAGAAATATGCCTTCCTCCCGACCAGTATCAAACTTTGTAACCTTGAGAGCCATGGTCACAAGTACACAAGCCAGAAACTGTTCTTTTAACAGGTATGGTCCCCTGCCCTCTTGCTGCTGTCATGGGTTCAAATTTTGCCCAAGCACTTATTATTTATGTGACCTTGGGCAGATTAATCTCTTTAAGACACAGTCTCTTCATCTTCAGTCATTTTTGAGGTTGAGTCCAACTCTTTGTGACTCCATTTGGGGGGTTTTGTCAAAGACACTGGACTTGTTAGCCATTTCCTTCTACAGCTCATTTTATAGATGAAGAAATGGAGGCAAACAGGGTTAAGTGACTTGCCCAGGGTCACACAGCTAGTACGTATATGAAGCCATATTGGAACTCCTGAAGATGAGTCTTTATGATTCCAAGTCCAGTGCTCTATCCACTGTGCCAGCTAAGTGCTTTGTAAAACTTAAAAACACTATCAGCTATTATGTTATCATTATTATGTTATCATATCAGCTATTATGGTAATACTAAAATGTGAACTATGAAGTGAGGATAATTAACTCATTGATTTTTTTTTACAACCCACTCCATAGGACTGTTTCACAAATTAGATGGTGACTCTTTTGTCAATTAATGATGCCATTTTCTGTTTTTGCTGGTATAGCCCAGGTTTGTTGAGACCACTGTCCTAAAGGGTGTCCCAAAGATTTTTGTAAAAATAGGGATTTTAGCTGATTTGGAGAAAGCCAGGGAAGCCAAAAAGCAAAGATGAGAAGGGGGAGTATTCCAGGCATGGGGATATCCAGCAAAAAGGCACAGAGAACAGAGCAGGTAGGTGGATAGAGAACCAGCCCTGAAGTCAGGAGAATCTAAGTTCAAATCCAACCTCAGACACTTTTTAGGTGTGTGACCCTGGACAAGTCACTTAACTCCTGATTGTCACCAAAAAAAAAGATATAGAGTTGGTGAATGTAATAGGAAGGGGGTCAGTGTCATTCATTAGATAGTAGAGTCCATGGAGAGAAGTAAAGCATGAAAAGAGTAGGAAGGCTGAAAAGATCTAGACTGTGAAAGACTTTGTGTGACAAACAGATCATTTGATATTCGATTCCAGAGGTGGGGAGAATGGAAGGTTACAGAACACACTGAGGTTTAGAAAGATCACTTTGGCAGATGAGTGTAGGAGGGACTGGAATGGAGAGAAACTCAAGGTAGAAAGACCAAGAAGAAGGCTATTATAATAGTCCAGGTGCAAGGTGATTAATGTTTGTACCAGGAAGGCAGCAATTTCAGAGGAAAGAATGGGTGTATAATGTATGAGACATGTTACAAAGGAAGAATTGACAGGCCTTGATAGCAAATTAGATAGGGAGAGTGGGGGCAGGGAGTTTGAGAGTGTGGAGCTGAGGTTGAAACCTAGCCTGGGTGCCTGGGAGGATGGTGGTGCCCTCGACTCCTGAGTTCAAGCAATCCACCAACTTCAGTCTCCCCTATATCAGGGATTACAAGAGTGAGTGTACCACCATGCCAGGCTCAACCCTAATCTTACAGATATGGAGCCTGAAGGGGAAGGAGGAAAAGAACAAGCATTTATTAAATGCCTACTATGTGCCAAGCACTGTGTTAAGTGCTTTACAAATATTATCTCATTTGATCAAATAAAGGCAAAATTGATCAAGGTGATTTACTCAAGTTCACAAAATAACAGAGCCAACACTGAATACAGACCTCCTGAATAAAAGCCCAACATACTGAAACCTAGGACAAATGATCATACAAGCATTCAGGATGCAAAGTCCAGTTTTCCCACAGATCATCTCAACGATCTTGGGCAAAGCGTCTGGCATCATCAGTGGCCTAAAGCAGCAAAAGTTAGTCTAGCCAAACTCACAAGCTGCTGAATCACCCCTGAAGGTCACAACCTAGGGAAAGAGGGGGAATAGTTTCTAAAGTGCTTATGTTACCCTGTCCCCCCTCTCCCCCGCATTAGTTTTCTTGACTAACTGAGACATTTCTAAGCAGGCAAAGGAAATGACCACCAGTGGAGTTGATTCAAAATAATTGGGTGTTTCTACTTCACTAGAATCTCCTGAAGAGATGTTATGTGTCTTGCATGATTTTGTATATTTTTGTGTGCTTGTGTATATATGTTTTTGTGCATATATGTTGTTGGTTGGGTTGTTTTGCCTTTAGTAGCCAGCCTATCTAAATTCTAAATAGCCTGATTAAGCAAACTACAGACACTCCAGTGACTCTAATGCAGCTACTTTTGAAAGTCTTTGTATGTGTTGAGTTGCAGGCATTAGAGCCTGTTGTGACAGATGTACTGCTGGGTCTGGGCCACAAAGGCCCAACCCATACTCAATGCTGCTTTAGTCAAAACATTTTTATCCCCTTTGGGGTTTGTGGTATACAGTCAAGGCTTGCATGACTTAATATACTGCTTTATGGCTCAATAGATCATAATATCTCAAAGAGACAGATGAATCAAAGGAGATTACGATTATTTTGATAGCTCTTCAAAAGCAGCAATTAACGTCTTTGCCAACTCCATGGTGTTGTTCTCCTTGTGTCGTGTGATCAGGAGCAGGGTTTTGGTGTGTAGCAATAGGCAGGTGATCTATTTTGATGACAAAGAGTGAGGTTAAAATCTGTTCCTTTTTTGTCTGTTTTTTGCACACTGAGGTGGAAGAGGGGAGAGGGTTTGCATGAGGAAAGTTTGCAAAAAAAATGTCTATAGAGTTCCAGTACATTGAGGCTCTGTAAAGCACATCATTAACCTTCGAGGGACTTAGCATTTATTATACTAAAAGACAAGCCAAGTCATAATTTAATGTGTTGGGGAGGGATGCCAGCATGATGAAGACAAGTCAGTAGCATTTTCTCATTCTGAATGTGAAATCTGAGATCTTTCATAGAAACATTACGGGTGACTGAGGAAAATGCAGGAAGGAAGAACAATTCTATATCAGCTTAATTCTTCTACAGATTTATTGCAAATTTAGTGAGCAGCCCTGGATGGTTAGGTTTTCCCAATTTACCTTTGACCAAGTCAGGACAGTTACCTGGATTCACCTCATCAGGACTAAGTGATAAACAATCATGCATTTACAACCTGACTCCTTTCTGCCTTTCCAAACTTCTTACTTTACTCTACTCCATGTAATCTACGATCCCATGACAATGGCCTTGCTGATCTTCCAACAAGACTCAATCCCCTGCCTAGGTTTTTCACTGACTGATCTCCCATGTCTAGAATGTTCTACCTCCTCCTCACCTATGCCTCCTGGTTTCTCTGGTTTCCTTCAAGACACAGTTAAAGTCCCACCTTCTGCTCTTTGCCTTTCAACTGTTTGTGCCTCCTTTCTTTTAAAAAAATGTATTTTTCCCCAATTACATGTAAAAACAATTTTAACATTTATTTTTAAAAACTTATGAGTTCTAAATTCTCTCCTTCCCCCCTTCCTCTCTCTCCTCATTGAGAAGGTATGAAATTTGATATAGGTTATCAAATGTTATCATGTAAAACATATCCATGTTAGTCATGTTGTGAAAGAGAATACAGAAAAAAAAAAGGAAAAAGTATATGTCAATCTACACTCAGGCTCTATCAGTTCTTTCTCTGGAAATGGATAGCACTTTTCATCATAAGTCCTTCAGAATGGTCTTGAATCTTTGTATTGCTGAAAATAGCTAAGTGATGATCATACAATATTGCTGTCAATGTTCTCCTGGTTCTGCTCATTTCACTTTGCATGTTCATGTTAAGTCTTTCCAGGTGTTTCTGGGAACATCCGCTCATCAATTCTCATAGCACAACAGTATTCCATTGCAATCATATACAACAACTTGTTCAACTATTCCCCAATTGATGGACATCCCTACGATATCCAATTCTTTGCCACCACAAAAAGAGCTGCTATAAACATTTTTGTACCTACAGGTTCTTTCCTTAATTCTATTTTTTATCTCTTTGAGATACAGACCTACTAGTGGTATTGCTTGGTCAAAGGATATGTGTGGTGTCATAGCTTTTTGAGCATAGTTCCAATTTGCTCTACAGAAATGGTTGAATCAGTGTATCACTTCACCAACAATGCATCAATTTCTCAATTTTTTCCACATCCCCTCCAATATTTGTCATTTTCTTTTTCTGTCATATTAGCCAACCTGATAGGTGTGGGGAGGTAGCTCAAAGTTATTTTAATTTGCATTTCTCTTATCAATAGTTATTTAGAGCATTTTTTCATATGACTATAGATAGCTTTGATTACTTCATCTGAAAACTTCCTATTCATATCCTTTGACCATTTTTCATTTGAGGAATAACTCTTATTTCTATAAATTTGACTCAGTTCTCTATATATTTGAAAAATGAGGTCATTGTCAGAGAAAATTGTTGTATAATTTTTTTCACAGTTATTATTACTTACTATGTATTTCCCTCCATCATATTTTCTACCTGTTTCTCTCATTCTCAATTTTTCTCTCTCTCTCTCCCTGCCTCCTTTTCTTGACTTTTTTGATCCTGGCTTTCAAGAAGTCTGGTAAGTCTGAAAATTTCTCTCCTGGATATATTTTCCAGGTCAGTTGTTTTTCTGATGAGATATTTCATATTTTCTTCTATTTGTGTTAGTGATTTTGATGTCTCATAAAGTCATTAGTTTCCACTTGTCCAGTTCTAATTTTTAAGGAATTATTTTCTTCAATGAGTTTCTGTACCTCCTTTTGCATTTGGCTAATTCTACTTTTTAAGAGGTTATTTTTTTCTTCTATGAGGTTTTGTACCTTTTTTGTATTTGCCCAATTCTGCCTTTTAAGGAGATTTTCTCTTCAGTGAATTTTTGTGCTTCTTTTTCCATCTGGCCAATTCTTATTTTTAAGGTATTTTTCTTTTCATTGCATCTTTTCATTTGGCTTATTCTGTTTTGAAGGTGTTATTTTGTTCAATATTTTTGGTGCCTCCTTTACCATACTGTTGATTCTTTTTTCATGATTTTGTTGTATCACTCTCGTTTCTCTTCCCAATTTTTCCTCTGCCCCTCTTACTTGATTGCTAAAATCTTTTTTGAGCTCTTCCATGGCCTGAGACCAATTTGTATTTTACTTTGAGGCTTTGGATATCGGAGTTTTGACTTTGTTATCTTCTGAGTTTGTATTTTTGTCTTCCTTGTCATCCTAGTAACTTTCTATAGTCAGGATCTTTTTCTTCTGTTTGCTCATTTTTCCAGTCTATTTCTTGACTTTTAACTCTATGCTAAAGTGGGGCTCTGCTTCCAGAGTGGATGGGGCACTGTCCTAAGTTTCAGGGTTTTGTGCAGCTGTTTTTAGAGATAGTTCTGGCGGGTCTGTAAGTTTTCAGTTCTTTCAAGGTGGTATGATCTAGGAAGAGATGTGTTTGCTGCTCTTCTGGCCTGTGCTTTGGTCTATGAGTGACCACAAGTACTCTTTTCCACCCTGGAACTATAACCAGGGTCCCTTCACCATTGTGGTAGCAAGTTCTTGTGTGCTAGCACTCCTCCTTGCCTTGGGACTGAAACCCAGACCCAAGTATGAGCAATGCAACAGAGTCCTATTCTGGGTGCCAGCAAAGGGACCACCGTAATCTCCTATTGGCCAGTTCTAACCCCCTTCCGATTTGTGGAATGGGAGGTTTAGAAACTGACACTGCTAGCAGTGATTCAGTGTCCACCAAGGCCTACTGCTGGTTTGCTGATGAATGGACAGTGCCCCACTCTAACCCCAGTGCAATAGACCTTTCTTGCAGACCTTCTAAGTTGCCATGGGCTGGAAAATTGTTTCAGCCCATCCTTTTGTGGGTTCTGCCACTCTAGAATTTGTTCTGAAGCATTAGCTCAGGTGAGTCCCTGCCTTTTCTCTGTCATTCTGGCTCCATCCTCTCTGTGCCTTCCCTTCTGAGAGTATCTGGCACTTACAATTGTAGATATCTTGTATCTCCTTAGTTGCTTGCATATCTTCTCCCCATTGGAATGTAAGTTCCTCAAGGACAGGGATTGTCTTTTTGCCTTTCTTGTATCCCCAGCACTCAGAATAAAACTCGGAATATAGTAGGCAGTTAATGATCCTTACTTATCATGGTGAAGATAATGATGATTGCACATATAAGAGTTTGAGATAATCATATAAGCTTGTAATGTGTCAACAATGAGGGATGACAGGTGAAAACTCGGAATGTGTCACTGGCACTCTTGCCAAGTCAGGAGAGAGTGAGGAAGACTCCCAAGTACACTAGGTAGACACCCCATGGGAAACTTGTAGGATGACTTGAATAAGAATCACACAGCATTGGGAGGCATAGATAAATTTGACTGTGCAATGAAAGAACTCCCAAACTTATGACATTTCAATATAAGCACAAGGTAATGGTGATTTCAAGTACATTCATATAAACATTTAAGTGGAACCTCACTTTGACTAATCATGTTATTTCATATTCCCATAGCATTTTAAAGTTTTATAATGCATCTTCTTCATAAAAACCCTGCCTGGCATAAACATTAATATCTCCATTTTACAGGTGAGGAGTTTGAAGCTCAGAAATGTGAGGTCACTTATTCAACTTGTCCAAGGTCTGCTTCTGTTTTGTTCAGTGCCTGAGGGGCCCCTTGGAGTCTGGGAAGACTGGCAGGGCTAATTTTCATGGCCATTGAATATTCCCTCTGTTCATATACTCTGCCCCTGGCTACTTGATTAAGTCAATCAGTTCTGAGTAACAGGGTGGTTGATCCCACCCTTCACACAGCCATATTTGCAATGATAACAGCTGGTCATCTCTAGTGTGCCTCTGACCAATTGGTTCAACCTACTTGGTCTTGAGGGGCAGATAGGTGGTGCAGTGGATAGAGAAAAACTCATCTCCCTGATTTCAAATCAGTCCTTGGACACTTACTAGCTGTGTGACCTTGGGTGAGTCACTTAACCCTATTCACCTCAGTTTTCTCATTTTAAAATGAACTGAAGAAGGAAATGGCAAGTCACTCCAATATCTTTACCAAGAAAACCCCAAACAGGGTCACAAAGAGTTAGATACAACCAAAATACTGAAACAACCACAAAGCTCATGCTTTCCTCACCCAGACAGGGCCTCAGCTGAGGCTGAAAGGGAGAGGGGAGGAAGGGGGAATACTACTGGAAACTTGAGTAGAAAAGAGAAAGTTTAAAACAACTACTCTGGAGATTGTTAATCCATTGGGGAGGAACAAAAAGCTTGCCTTGCCCCAATGAGGGCCTGTAATGTTAATGGGATTTAAGGTCTTCCAGGACAATTGATAGACCTCAGGGGGAGCCCATTAAGGGAAGCTTGCTTAGGGGAGGCTTGCTTTTAAGAAGGCTTTCACACATTTTGCTAATTTCTGATTAGGTATTGAGTCAGGAGTGTTGTGATGCCTTCTGGCTCTCAGAAGTGTACATATATTCTGAGTTGGTATTTTGCTTTGGGTGCTTGCTTACGAGAAGGATCTTGTGATTCCCTGGTCAAGATTCTGAGTAGCCGTATGTTCAGAGCCCCCCAACTGCTCAGATGGAAAGGTTCTCTCAATCCAGGGATGTATGTAAAGTGAATAGTTGATTCAGGCAGTCAGAACCCTGTCTGTTGGTCTTTATTTCTCTGCTTGTATTTTCTCTGAAGTTCAGGGTGCTGACTTTTCCCCTGAACTAGTGAATGGAAATTAAAAAAAAAAAGATTGTTGACCCCTTAAACAGCTGTCATTCCTAGTAAAGCAGATCTAAGAACTTGTGCTTAACAGTCATCCTGGGTATGCCAATGTGGTTGCCATTACAGGGTCCAGTTAAGATTAAATAGCATAAATAATAATGATACCTAAATTAATTACAGAATTAGTGCTATACTGACCAAATCATCAAAGGGTTGGGGTTTTTTTTAGAATTAGATAAAATAATACAAAATAAAAAACAAAAATTATTTGCAAAAACAAAAAATCTAGTATCTTAAAGGAAATTGTGGAGGGAAAAAAAGGTAGAAATCAAGAGAGTATATTACAACTAGTCCTAAAACCATATTATTAAATAATCATAGAAATTATTTGGCATGAGTTAAAAATATAAAAGAGGATTAGTGAAAGATACAATAAGTAAGAAATAAGAAAAAGTGAATTTAATGATGTAGTTTCAATAAATCCAAGAACATGACCTATTTAGAAAAGTCTCTATTTAGCAAGAACTACTGGGAAAGTAGTTTAGTAGAAATTTGCTTTAGATCAGCATATTCACCATATGTCACAATAAGTTCTAGAAGGATAAGCATTTTAAATATGTATAGCTATAATTTTTAAATAGAGGTGAATGGAATGATATCTTTCAAAATTATGACTAAAGAGAGTTCTTTAGAAAAAAGTAAGTGAAGGAAATCATCAAAATGAAAATGGAAAATCCCAGCTACATAAAATTTTAAAAGAGAGTAGTATGGTATAGCAGATAAAAAGTTGGCCTCAAAAGCAGCAAGCCCTGTGTTCAAGGTTTACCTCTGACACACAGCAGTAGCTTTGCAAACCTGGCCAAGTCCCTTAAACTCAGTACTCTAGAGAACTATTTTTTTTTTGCTTTTTTGGAAGGGGGAAGGTAGGGCAATTGGGGTTAAATGACTTCCCAAGGTCACATGGCTAGTAAGTGTTAAAGTCTGAAGTCAGATCTGAACTCAGGATCTCCTGACCCCAGGGCTCATTAACTGCCACTACCTAGCTACCCCTAAAGAACTCTTTAATACAATAAATTGCAAAGAAGGTACCAGCCTACACTGGTAGAGGGAATTCCTATGCCTGGTAATTCTCCAAACTAAGGAAATCATAGGTTCAGTCCCTATCCTTAAATCTTTTTTTTTCATGTTCTTAAAATTATTTTTTAGTTTACATCATTCATTTCACAAGATTTTGAGTTACAAATTTTCTCCCCATTTTTCCCTTACCCACCACCCCAAAACAGTGATCCCACTGAATATCCCCTCCCCCAATCTGCTGTCTCCCATATCTTCCCCCATGCCCCCTCTGACTTTCCAGTAGGGCACAGGGGGTTTCTATGCCTCAGTGCCTATATATCTTATTTCCCAGTTACATGTAAAATAAAAATAGTAATAATAATAATATATTTAAAATATTTGGTTTTAAACCTTTGAATTCCAGATTCTTTCCCTACCTCTCTCGTCACCCACCCTTACTGGGAAGATAAGCAATTCAATGTAGGTTGTACATGTGTAGCTATGCAAAACATTTCCATAATGGATATATTGTGAAAGACTTACTATATTTCCCCCCATCCTATCCCACCCCCCACTTGTTCTATTCTCTACTTTGATCCTGTCCCTTTTCAAAAGTGGGTGCTTCCAATTTACCTCCCCCCAACCTGTCCTCCCTTCCCTTATCCCCCCTCCCATTTCCTTCCCCCCTACTCTCCTGTAGGGTGAGATAATCTATTTAGTGTATATGTCATTCCCTTGCTAAGCCCAATTAATGAGAATAAGGTTGACCCATTCCCTTTTACCTTCCTGTTCTTCCTCTCCATTGTAACAGTTTTCCCTTGCCTCTTCTATATGAGATAATTTACTCCATTCTCTCACCATCTCCTCTAATTATATTCCTCTCTCACCTCTTAATTTCACCTTTTAAGTATCAACCCTTCCTATTCAATTGGTCCTGTGCCCTCTGATTATGTATACCTGTACACATATATACTCACACACTCACATATGTATTCATATGCCCATATACACTTCTATATAAACATATATATTTATTTATACACATATAATATATATACACACGTTTTTATTCCCTTCAATTAATCTCATACTGAGAAAAGTTTCATAAGTTACATTTGTCGTCTTTCCATTTAGGAATGTAAGTAGTTCAACTTTGGTAAGTTCCTTATGATTTCTTTTACCTATTTACCTTCTCATGCTTCTCTTACTTCTTGTATCTGAATGTCAAATTCTATTTTCAACTCTGTTTTATTCATCAAGAATGCTTGGAAGTCCCTGTTCTAAAGAATAACCATCAGTTTTGCTGGGTAGGTGATTCTTGGTTTTAATCCCAGCTCCTTTGACCTCCAAAATATCATATTCCAAGCCCTTCAATCCCTCATTGTAGAAGCTGCCAGATCCTGTGTTATCCTGATTGTGTTTCCACAATACTCAAATTGTTCCTTCTTGGCTGCTTGTAATATTTTCTCCTTGATCTGAGAACTCCAGAACCTGGCTATAATATTCCTAAGAGTTTTCTTTTGGGGATCTTTTTTAGCAGGTGATTGATGGATTCTTTCAACTTCTATTTTGCACTCTGGTTCTAAAACATCAGGGCAATTTTCCTTAAGAATTTCTTGAAGGATGATTTCTAGGTTCTTTTTTTTGACCATGGCTTTCAGGTAGTCCAATAATTTTTAAATTATTTCTCCTGGATCTATTTTCCAAGTCAGTGGTTTTTCCAAAGATAAATTTCAAATTGCCTTCTATTTTTTCATTTGTTTGAATCTGTTTAATAGTATCTTGATTTCTCATAAAGTCACTAGCTTCCATTTGCTCCAATCTAATTCTGAAGGAATGATTCTCTTCAGTGAGCTTTTGAGATTCTTTTTCCATCTGGCAAAATCAGCTTTTTAAGGCATTCTTCTCCTCATTGCCTTTTTGGGCCTCCTTTGCCATTTGAGTCAGTCTATTTTTTAAGGTGTTATTTTCTTCAGTCAGATTGTTGACTCTTATTTCATAATTTTCTTGCATCATTCTCATTTCTCTTCCAAATTTTTCCTCCACTAGTCTTATTTGGTTTTCAGAATCCTTCTTAAGGTCCTCTATGGCCTGTAACCAGCTTGTATTTTTCTTGGAAGCTTTTGGTGCAAGAGTTCTGACTTTGTTGTCTTCCTCCCATTCCGTGCTTTGATCCTTTTTGTCCCCAAAAGAGCAATGTAAAGTCAGTTTGCTCTGCTTGCTTTGCTTCCTCTGCTTGCTCATGTTGCCATTCAATTACTTGACTTTTGAGCTTTTACCACAATAGAACTCTGCTACTAGAAAGGGGATTTTTTCCCAAATTACTGGGGTTTTCTCAGCTGCTGGAACTATTAGTTAGCTGCCCTCTCTGAAGCCTCCACAGGCTCTGTCACACTGGTCACGCACCCCAGGACCTCCACCCCAGATAGTGGCCCAGATCCAAGCAGGTTAAAGCAAAAATGATTACCCCTCAGACTGGATGCTTGGTCCCCCTACAATCTGCAGGCCAGGAGCTCTGAAACAGCCACATGGCAGTGGCTGGATGGCTACCACGCCTTAGTAGCTTCTCACCCCTGGGACAAAGGCCAGACTGCCCTCCTGAACTACTGGATCCCAAAATCCACCCTGCACTAACCTCTCAATTTGTCCTTAGCATCTATGGGTTGATAATTTTGGAAACTACCACAGCTACTGGTGATCTGAAGTCCCTCCAGCCGGCAGCTGGTAGGCCACCCTGGGGCTAAAACTTTGGTCTCAGCTCCCAGAGTGCTGCACTGGCCCCTTCCTGCTGGCCTGCCAGACTGTCTTCAGCAGGAGGTTAGCTTCTCTGTGTCATTTTGTGGGTTCTGTAGCTCCAAAGTTTGTTTATAGTCATTTTTACATGAATTGGAGGAGGTGGGAGTGGGAACCCCCCAGAAGTCCTCTTTCTACTCTGCCATCTTGACTCCTAGCCCCTATCCTTAAATCTTAAAAGTTTTTGCATAAACAAAATAAATGAAGCTAGGAAAAAAGGGGAAATATCAAATGGGGAAAAAATCTTTTCATCAAAGATCTGTGACAAAAATCTGACATCCAAGGTATACAAATGCATAAATCCAAGAACTGTAAACAAACAATTCTCAAAGGAAAAATTGCTAACTCTTGACAAACATAAAACATGGCTCAAAATCACTAATAACAAGAGCAATGGAAATTTAAACAACTTTCAGATTTCACATCACATCCAGCAAATTAGTAAAGATAACAAAAGATGAAAATAGTCAATGAGAGGGATTGCAAGAAAACAAAGAAACAAGACATAAGGCAGCATGAGGAGAAGGAAAGGGCACTGGACTTGGAGTCAATAAGACCTGTGTTTGACAGATCTGTGCATCCATTCAACCATCATGAAAAAAAATCATACTTTTCAACCCAGAGATTCCTCTATTGGGCATATAACCACAAAGACATCCGAGATGGAAGGAAAGGTCACCTCTAGACCAAAATATTCACACACGTTCTTAATGTGGTAGAACTGGAAATTAAGTGTGTCCAATGATCTCTTTTTTTAACATAATGAAATATTTTGTGGGTTTGAAGTGATAAATATGAGGAATTCAGAGAAAAATACAGACTGTGGTATGCAAAATGAGGCAAGTAATGTACACAGTTATCTAAACAAAGAGAACACTAAATCAGTCAAAAGTTATAAAAAGATAAATCTTTGCCCTAGATAAGAGTTAAGGAAATTCATTTTCTTCCTTTCCTTAGAGAGATGAAGGCTCTATGTGCTGAATGTTTTATATGCTATCAGCCAAAGTTGATGTTTCCTTGGTTTTGCTTAACATTTTTTTCTTTGTTACAAAGGCAGGTTAACTGGGAAAAAGCACAACCAGAAATGACTCAGATGTTTAAAAAAAAAAATAAAAGACCACAGTAAAAGTAATAGAAAATATAAAATTTAGGTTAAAGGTATTTAGAGTATTCACTTAATGTAACATCCTAATAAACTTTATAATATAAAGTATATGAGGTTAGTTTTGTGATTACTATCCCCTTTTTCTAGCAATTCATTGACCATCCTTCTAATAATGGGTTTTAAATTTTACCAGGAATCAAAGTCAAACCTATTAGCCTCTAGTTTACATATTCCATTACCATTTCCTTTGTTGAAAACTAAGACAATATTTGTCCTTCGCCAATCCTGTAGTACCTCTCTTGTTTACCATAATCTTTCAAGCATCATTGTTGTGCAACAATCATTTATGCAAGTACTTTCATTAACCAAGATTGTAGGTCCTCTGAAAGTAAGTACTTGAACTGAGGAAGGACGTCTAGAGACTGTCTTGTTATTTCCCTACTCATTTTGGTTATCAGCTCTCTATTAGATATTTTGATTCTATTTTAATCCAGTCCAAAGAGTGCTCTCTTGTGTTATGCCCAACTGCTAAGGGGATGCTTAAGAAAAGACTGGCAGAATTCATTTAAAAATGAAAAAAAATTGATAAATTGGGCATAAAATTAAGGAAACTGGAGCAGCAAAAAACAATTTTAATTCTGAAAACTGAAGAAAGAAGATTGAAAACAAAATCTATTGAAGTAATAAAGCTAGAGACATTTCTTTTTTCCCACTTAAAAGCATTTTATTTTTTCCAATTACATGTATGATAGGACCA